>NW_026109232.1:0-66444 GCF_024516045.1 Bombus affinis
GTTATTACGCAGTAGTACATATCGTTTTATCTTATATGGTAATGCTATATAACGTTAAATACGTTATAACGTAACACTATATAACGTTATACGTTATATGGTAATAGTATATATCGCTATACGTTATAACGTAACAATATATAACGTTATACGTTATATGGTAATTCTATATAACGTTATACGTTATTCCGTAATAGTATATATCGTTTTACGTTATATGGTAATGCTATATAACGTTATACGTTATATGGTAAGAGTATATATCGCTATACGTTATAACGTAACAATATATAACGTTATACGTTATATGGTAATACTATATAACGATATACGTTATTACGTAATAGTATATATCGTTATACGTTATAACGTAACACTACATAACGTTATACGTTATATGGTAATACTATATATCGTTATACGTTATAACGTAACAATATATAACGTTATACGTTATGTGGTAATACTATATAACAATATACGTTATTACGAAATAGTATATATCGTTTTACGTTATATGGTAATACTATATAACGATATACGTTATTACGTAATAGTATATATCGTTATACGTTATAACGTAATACTATATAACGTTATACGTTATATGGTAAATCTATATAACGTTTTACGTTATTACGTAATAGTATATTTCGTTTTTACCTTATATGGTAATGCTATATAACGTTATACGTTATAACGTAACACTATATAACGTTATACGTTATATGGTAATACCATATAACGATATACGTTATTACGTAATAGTATATATCGTTATACGTTATAACGTAATACTATATAACGTTATACGTTATATGGTAATTCTATAAAACGTTATACGTTATTACGCAATAGTATATATCGTTTTATCTTATATGGTAATGCTATATAACGTTATACGTTATAACGTAACACTATATAACGTTATACGTTATATGGTAATAGTATATATCGCTATACGTTATAACGTAACAATATATAACGTTATACGTTATATGGTAATACTATATAACGATATACGTTATTACGTAATAGTATATATCGTTATACGTTATATGGTAATACTATATAACGATATACGTTATTACGTAATAGTATATATCGTTATACGTTATAACGTAATACTATATAACGTTATACGTTATATGGTAATTCTATAAAACGTTATACGTTATTACGCAGTAGTACATATCGTTTTATCTTATATGGTAATGCTATATAACGTTATACGTTATAACGTAACACTATATAACGTTATACGTTATATGGCTAATAGTATATATCGCTATACGTTATAACGTAACAATATATAACGTTATACGTTATATGGTAATTCTATATAACGTTATACGTTATTCCGTAATAGTATATATCGTTTTACGTTATATGGTAATGCTATATAACGTTATACGTTATATGGTAAGAGTATATATCGCTATACGTTATAACGTAACAATATATAACGTTATACGTTATATGGTAATACTATATAACGATATACGTTATTACGTAATAGTATATATCGTTATACGTTATAACGTAACACTACATAACGTTATACGTTATATGGTAATACTATATATCGTTATACGTTATAACGTAACCATATATAACGTTATACGTTATGTGGTAATACTATATAACAATATACGTTATTACGAAATAGTATATATCGTTTTACGTTATATGGTAATACTATATAACGATATACGTTATTACGTAATAGTATATATCGTTATACGTTATAACGTAATACTCTATAACGTTATACGTTATATGGTAAATCTATATAACGTTTTACGTTATTACGTAATAGTATATATCGTTTTACCTTATATGGTAATGCTATATAACGTTATACGTTATAACGTAACACTATATAACGTTATACGTTATATGGTAATACCATATAACGATATACGTTATTACGTAATAGTATATATCGTTATACGTTATAACGTAATACTATATAACGTTATACGTTATATGGTAATTCTATAAAACGTTATACGTTATTACGCAATAGTATATATCGTTTTATCTTATATGGTAATGCTATATAACGTTATACGTTATAACGTAACACTATATAACGTTATACGTTATATGGTAATAGTATATATCGCTATACGTTATAACGTAACAATATATAACGTTATACGTTATATGGTAATACTATATAACGATATACGTTATTACGTAATAGTATATATCGTTATACGTTATAACGTAATACTATATAACGTTATACGTTATATGGTAATTCTATAAAACGTTATACGTTATTACGCAATAGTATATATCGTTTTATCTTATATGGTAATGCTATATAACGTTATACGTTATAACGTAACAATATATAACGTTATACGTTATATGGTAATACTATATAACGATATACGTTATTACGTAGTAGTATATATCGTTATATGTTATAACGTAACACTATATAACGTTATACGTTATATGGTAATTCTATATAACGTTATACGTTACTCCGTAATAGTATATATCGTTTTACGTTATATGGTAATACTATATAACGATATACGTTATTACGTAATAGTATATATCGTTATACGTTATAACGTAACACTATATATCGTTTTACGATATATGGTAATGCTATATAACGTTATACGTTATAACGTAACACCATATAACGTTATGCGTTATATGGTAATACTATATATCGTTATACGTTATAACGTAACAATATATAACGTTATACGTTATATGGTAATACTATATAACGATATACGTTATTACGTAATAGTATATATCGTTATACGTTATATGGTAATGCTATATAACGTTATACGTTATAACGTAATAGTATATATCGTTTTACCTTATATGGTAATGCTATATAACGTTATACGTTATATGGTAATAGTATATATCGCTATACGTTATAACGTAACAATATATAACGTTATACGTTATATGGTAATACTATATATCGTTATACGTTATTACGTAATAGTATATATCGTTATACGTTATAACGTAATACTATATAACGTTATACGGCATATGGTAATTCTATATAACGTTATACGTTATTACGTAATAGTATATATCGTTTTACCTTATATGGTAATGCTATATAACGTTATACGTTATATGGTAATAGTATATATCGCTATACGTTATAACGTAACAATATATAACGTTATACGTTATATGGTAATACTATATAACGATATACGTTATTACGTAATAGTATATATCGTTATACGTTATATGGTAATGCTATATAACGTTATACGTTATAACGTAATAGTATATATCGTTTTTCCTTATATGGTAATGCTATATAACGTTATACGTTATATGGTAATAGTATATATCGCTATACGTTATAACGTAACAATATATAACGTTATACGTTATATGGTAATACTATATATCGTTATACGTTATTACGTAATAGTATATATCGTTATACGTTATAACGTAACACTATATAACGTTATACGTTATATGGTAATAGTATATATCGTTATACGTTATAACGTAACAATATATAACGTTATACGTTATATGGTAATACTATATAACGATATACGTTATTACGTAATAGTATATATCGTTATACGTTATAACGTAACACTATATATCGTTGTACGATACATGGTAATGCTATATAACGTTATACGTTATAACGTAACACTATATAACGTTATACGTTATATGGTAATACTATATATCGTTATACGTTATAACGTAACAATATATAACGTTATACGTTATATGGTAATACTATATAACGATATACGTTATTACGTAATAGTATATATCGTTATACGTTATAACGTAATACTATATAACGTTATACGTTATATGGTAATTCTATAAAACGTTATACGTTATTACGCAGTAGTACATATCGTTTTATCTTATATGGTAATGCTATATAACGTTATACGTTATAACGTAACACTATATAACGTTATACGTTATATGGTAATAGTATATATCGCTATACGTTATAACGTAACAATATATAACGTTATACGTTATATGGTAATTCTATATAACGTTATACGTTATTCCGTAATAGTATATATCGTTTTACGTTATATGGTAATGCTATATAACGTTATACGTTATATGGTAAGAGTATATATCGCTATACGTTATAACGTAACAATATATAACGTTATACGTTATATGGTAATACTATATAACGATATACGTTATTACGTAATAGTATATATCGTTATACGTTATAACGTAACACTACATAACGTTATACGTTATATGGTAATACTATATATCGTTATACGTTATAACGTAACAATATATAACGTTATACGTTATGTGGTAATACTATATAACAATATACGTTATTACGAAATAGTATATATCGTTTTACGTTATATGGTAATACTATATAACGATATACGTTATTACGTAATAGTATATATCGTTATACGTTATAACGTAATACTATATAACGTTATACGTTATATGGTAAATCTATATAACGTTTTACGTTATTACGTAATAGTATATTTCGTTTTACCTTATATGGTAATGCTATATAACGTTATACGTTATAACGTAACACTATATAACGTTATACGTTATATGGTAATACCATATAACGATATACGTTATTACGTAATAGTATATATCGTTATACGTTATAACGTAATACTATATAACGTTATACGTTATATGGTAATTCTATAAAACGTTATACGTTATTACGCAATAGTATATATCGTTTTATCTTATATGGTAATGCTATATAACGTTATACGTTATAACGTAACACTATATAACGTTATACGTTATATGGTAATAGTATATATCGCTATACGTTATAACGTAACAATATATAACGTTATACGTTATATGGTAATACTATATAACGATATACGTTATTACGTAATAGTATATATCGTTATACGTTATATGGTAATACTATATAACGATATACGTTATTACGTAATAGTATATATCGTTATACGTTATAACGTAATACTATATAACGTTATACGTTATATGGTAATTCTATAAAACGTTATACGTTATTACGCAGTAGTACATATCGTTTTATCTTATATGGTAATGCTATATAACGTTATACGTTATAACGTAACACTATATAACGTTATACGTTATATGGTAATAGTATATATCGCTATACGTTATAACGTAACAATATATAACGTTATACGTTATATGGTAATTCTATATAACGTTATACGTTATTCCGTAATAGTATATATCGTTTTACGTTATATGGTAATGCTATATAACGTTATACGTTATATGGTAAGAGTATATATCGCTATACGTTATAACGTAACAATATATAACGTTATACGTTATATGGTAATACTATATAACGATATACGTTATTACGTAATAGTATATATCGTTATACGTTATAACGTAACACTACATAACGTTATACGTTATATGGTAATACTATATATCGTTATACGTTATAACGTAACCATATATAACGTTATACGTTATGTGGTAATACTATATAACAATATACGTTATTACGAAATAGTATATATCGTTTTACGTTATATGGTAATACTATATAACGATATACGTTATTACGTAATAGTATATATCGTTATACGTTATAACGTAATACTATATAACGTTATACGTTATATGGTAAATCTATATAACGTTTTACGTTATTACGTAATAGTATATATCGTTTTACCTTATATGGTAATGCTATATAACGTTATACGTTATAACGTAACACTATATAACGTTATACGTTATATGGTAATACCATATAACGATATACGTTATTACGTAATAGTATATATCGTTATACGTTATAACGTAATACTATATAACGTTATACGTTATATGGTAATTCTATAAAACGTTATACGTTATTACGCAATAGTATATATCGTTTTATCTTATATGGTAATGCTATATAACGTTATACGTTATAACGTAACACTATATAACGTTATACGTTATATGGTAATAGTATATATCGCTATACGTTATAACGTAACAATATATAACGTTATACGTTATATGGTAATACTATATAACGATATACGTTATTACGTAATAGTATATATCGTTATACGTTATAACGTAATACTATATAACGTTATACGTTATATGGTAATTCTATAAAACGTTATACGTTATTACGCAATAGTATATATCGTTTTATCTTATATGGTAATGCTATATAACGTTATACGTTATAACGTAACACTATATAACGTTATACGTTATATGGTAATAGTATATAACGATATACGTTATTACGTAATAGTATATATCGTTATACGTTATAACGTAACACTATATAACGTTATTTGTTATATGTTTATAGTATATATCGTTATACGTTATAACGTAACAATATATAACGTTATACGTTATATGGTAATACTATATATCGTTATACGTTATAACGTAACAATATATAACGTTATACGTTATATGGTAATACTATATAACGATATACGTTATTACGTAGTAGTATATATCGTTATATGTTATAACGTAACACTATATAACGTTATACGTTATATGGTAATTCTATATAACGTTATACGTTACTCCGTAATAGTATATATCGTTTTACGTTATATGGTAATACTATATAACGATATACGTTATTACGTAATAGTATATATCGTTATACGTTATAACGTAACACTATATATCGTTTTACGATATATGGTAATGCTATATAACGTTATACGTTATAACGTAACACCATATAACGTTATGCGTTATATGGTAATACTATATATCGTTATACGTTATAACGTAACAATATATAACGTTATACGTTATATGGTAATACTATATAACGATATACGTTATTACGTTATAGTATATATCGTTATACGTTATATGGTAATGCTATATAACGTTATACGTTATAACGTAATAGTATATATCGTTTTACCTTATATGGTAATGCTATATAACGTTATACGTTATATGGTAATAGTATATATCGCTATACGTTATAACGTAACAATATATAACGTTATACGTTATATGGTAATACTATATATCGTTATACGTTATTACGTAATAGTATATATCGTTATACGTTATAACGTAATACTATATAACGTTATACGGCATATGGTAATTCTATATAACGTTATACGTTATTACGTAATAGTATATATCGTTTTACCTTATATGGTAATGCTATATAACGTTATACGTTATATGGTAATAGTATATATCGCTATACGTTATAACGTAACAATATATAACGTTATACGTTATATGGTAATACTATATAACGATATACGTTATTACGTAATAGTATATATCGTTATACGTTATAACGTAACACTATATAACGTTATACGTTATATGGTAATTCTATTTAACGTTATACGTTATTCCGTAGTAGTATATATCGTTTTACGTTATATGGTAATGCTATATAACGTTATACGTTATATGTTAATAGTATATATCGCTATACGTTATAACGTAACAATATATAACGTTATACGTTATATGGTAATACTATATATCGTTATACGTTATAACGTAACATTATATAACGTTATACGTTATATGGTAATACTATATAACAATATACGTTATTACGAAATAGTATATATCGTTTTACGTTATATGGTAATGCTATATAACGATATACGTTATAACGTAACACTATATAACGCTATACGCTGTATGGTAATACTGTATATCGTTATACGTTATAACGTAACAATATATAACGTTATACGTTATATGGTAATACTATAAAACGATATACGTTATTACGTAATAGAATACATCGTTATTCGTTATAACGTAACACTATATAACGTTATACGTTATATGGTAATTCTATATAACGTTACACGTTATTACGTAATAGTATATATCGTTTTACCTTATATGGTAATGCTATATAACGTTATACGTTATAACGTAACACTATATAACGTTATACGTTATATGGTAATACCATATAACGATATACGTTATTACGTAATAGTATATATCGTTATACGTTATAACGTAATACTATATAACGTTATACGTTATATGGTAATTCTATAAAACGTTATACGTTATTACGCAATAGTATATATCGTTTTATCTTATATGGTAATGCTATATAACGTTATACGTTATAACGTAACACTATATAACGTTATACGTTATATGGTAATAGTATATATCGCTATACGTTATAACGTAACAATATATAACGTTATACGTTATATGGTAATACTATATAACGATATACGTTATTACGTAATAGTATATATCGTTATACGTTATAACGTAATACTATATAACGTTATACGTTGTATGGTAATTCTATAAAACGTTATACGTTATTACGCAATAGTATATATCGTTTTATCTTATATGGTAATGCTATATAACGTTATACGTTATAACGTAACACTATATAACGTTATACGTTATATGGTAATAGTATATAACGATATACGTTATTACGTAATAGTATATATCGTTATACGTTATAACGTAACACTATATAACGTTATTTGTTATATGTTTATAGTATATATCGTTATACGTTATAACGTAACAATATATAACGTTATACGTTATATGGTAATACTATATATCGTTATACGTTATAACGTAACAATATATAACGTTATACGTTATATGGTAATTCTATAAAACGTTATACGTTATTACGCAATAGTATATATCGTTTTATCTTATATGGTAATGCTATATAACGTTATACGTTATAACGTAACACTATATAACGTTATACGTTATATGGTAATAGTATATATCGCTATACGTTATAACGTAACAATATATAACGTTATACGTTATATGGTAATACTATATAACGATATACGTTATTACGTAATAGTATATATCGTTATACGTTATAACGTAATACTATATAACGTTATACGTTGTATGGTAATTCTATAAAACGTTATACGTTATTACGCAATAGTATATATCGTTTTACGTTATATGGTAATGCTATATAACGATATACGTTATAACGTAACACTATATAACGCTATACGCTGTATGGTAATACTGTATATCGTTATACGTTATAACGTAACAATATATAACGTTATACGTTATATGGTAATACTATAAAACGATATACGTTATTACGTAATAGAATACATCGTTATTCGTTATAACGTAACACTATATAACGTTATACGTTATATGGTAATTCTATATAACGTTACACGTTATTACGTAATAGTATATATCGTTTTACCTTATATGGTAATGCTATATAACGTTATACGTTATAACGTAACACTATATAACGTTATACGTTATATGGTAATACCATATAACGATATACGTTATTACGTAATAGTATATATCGTTATACGTTATAACGTAATACTATATAACGTTATACGTTATATGGTAATTCTATAAAACGTTATACGTTATTACGCAATAGTATATATCGTTTTATCTTATATGGTAATGCTATATAACGTTATACGTTATAACGTAACACTATATAACGTTATACGTTATATGGTAATAGTATATATCGCTATACGTTATAACGTAACAATATATAACGTTATACGTTATATGGTAATACTATATAACGATATACGTTATTACGTAATAGTATATATCGTTATACGTTATAACGTAATACTATATAACGTTATACGTTGTATGGTAATTCTATAAAACGTTATACGTTATTACGCAATAGTATATATCGTTTTATCTTATATGGTAATGCTATATAACGTTATACGTTATAACGTAACACTATATAACGTTATACGTTATATGGTAATAGTATATAACGATATACGTTATTACGTAATAGTATATATCGTTATACGTTATAACGTAACACTATATAACGTTATTTGTTATATGTTTATAGTATATATCGTTATACGTTATAACGTAACAATATATAACGTTATACGTTATATGGTAATACTATATATCGTTATACGTTATAACGTAACAATATATAACGTTATACGTTATATGGTAATACTATATAACGATATACGTTATTACGTAGTAGTATATATCGTTATATGTTATAACGTAACACTGTATAACGTTATACGTTATATGGTAATTCTATATAACGTTATACGTTACTCCGTAATAGTATATATCGTTTTACGTTATATGGTAATACTATATAACGATATACGTTATTACGTAATAGTATATATCGTTATACGTTATAACGTAACACTATATATCGTTTTACGATATATGGTAATGCTATATAACGTTATACGTTATAACGTAACACCATATAACGTTATGCGTTATATGGTAATACTATATATCGTTATACGTTATAACGTAACAATATATAACGTTATACGTTATATGGTAATACTATATAACGATATACGTTATTACGTAATAGTATATATCGTTATACGTTATATGGTAATGCTATATAACGTTATACGTTATAACGTAATAGTATATATCGTTTTACCTTATATGGTAATGCTATATAACGTTATACGTTATATGGTAATAGTATATATCGCTATACGTTATAACGTAACAATATATAACGTTATACGTTATATGGTAATACTATATATCGTTATACGTTATTACGTAATAGTATATATCGTTATACGTTATAACGTAATACTATATAACGTTATACGGCATATGGTAATTCTATATAACGTTATACGTTATTACGTAATAGTATATATCGTTTTACCTTATATGGTAATGCTATATAACGTTATACGTTATATGGTAATAGTATATATCGCTATACGTTATAACGTAACAATATATAACGTTATACGTTATATGGTAATACTATATAACGATATACGTTATTACGTAATAGTATATATCGTTATACGTTATAACGTAACACTATATAACGTTATACGTTATATGGTAATTCTATATAACTTTATACGTTATTCCGTAGTAGTATATATCGTTTTACGTTATATGGTAATGCTATATAACGTTATACGTTATATGTTAATAGTATATATCGCTATACGTTATAACGTAACAATATATAACGTTATACGTTATATGGTAATACTATATATCGTTATACGTTATAACGTAACATTATATAACGTTATACGTTATATGGTAATACTATATAACGATATACGTTATTACGTAATAGTATATATCGTTATACGTTATAACGTAACACTATATAACGTTATTCGTTATATGGTAATAGTATATAACGATATACGTTATTACGTAATAGTATATATCGTTATACGTTATATGGTAACGCTATATAACGTTATACGTTATAACGTAATAGTATATATCGTTTTACCTTATATGGTAATGCTATATAACGTTATACGTTATATGGTAATAGTATATATCGCTATACGTTATAACGTAACAATATATAACGTTATACGTTATATGGTTATTCTATATAACGTTACACGTTATTACGTAATAGTATATATCGTTTTACGTTATATGGTAATGCTATATAACGTTATACGTTATAACGTAACACTATATAACGTTATTCGTTATATGGTAATAGTATATAACGATATACGTTATTACGTAATAGTATATATCGTTATACGTTATAACGTAATACTATATAACGTTATACGTTATATGGTAATTCTATAAAACGTTATACGTTATTACGCAATAGTATATATCGTTTTATCTTATATGGTAATGCTATATAACGTTATACGTTATAACGTAACACTATATAACGTTATACGTTATATGGTAATAGTATATATCGCTATACGTTATAATGTAACAATATATAACGTTATACGTTATATGGTAATACTATATAACGATATACGTTATTACGTAATAGTATATATCGTTATACGTTATATGGTAACGCTATATAACGTTATACGTTATAACGTAATAGTATATATCGTTTTACCTTATATGGTAATGCTATATAACGTTATACGTTATATGGTAATAGTATATATCGCTATACGTTATAACGTAACAATATATAACGTTATACGTTATATGGTAATACTATATAACGATATACGTTATTACGTAATAGTATATATCGTTATACGTTATAACGTAATACTATATAACGTTATACGTTATATGGTAATTCTATAAAACGTTATACGTTATTACGCAATAGTATATATCGTTTTATCTTATATGGTAATGCTATATAACGTTATACGTTATAACGTAACACTATATAACGTTATTCGTTATATGGTAATAGTATATAACGATATACGTTATTACGTAATAGTATATATCGTTATACGTTATAACGTAATACTATATAACGTTATACGTTATATGGTAATTCTATAAAACGTTATACGTTATTACGCAATAGTATATATCGTTTTATCTTATATGGTAATGCTATATAACGTTATACGTTATAACGTAACACTATATAACGTTATACGTTATATGGTAATAGTATATATCGCTATACGTTATAACGTAACAATATATAACGTTATACGTTATATGGTAATACTATATAACGATATACGTTATTACGTAATAGTATATATCGTTATACGTTATAACGTAACACTATATATCGTTTTACGATATATGGTAATGCTATATAACGTTATACGTTATAACGTAACACCATATAACGTTATGCGTTATATGGTAATACTATATATCGTTATACGTTATAACGTAACAATATATAACGTTATACGTTATATGGTAATGCTATATAACGATATACGTTATTACGTAATAGTATATATCGTTATACGTTATATGGTAACGCTATATAACGTTATACGTTATAACGTAATAGTATATATCGTTTTACCTTATATGGTAATGCTATATAACGTTATACGTTATATGGTAATAGTATATATCGCTATACGTTATAACGTAACAATATATAACGTTATACGTTATATGGTAATACTATATATCGTTATACGTTATTACGTAATAGTATATATCGTTATACGTTATAACGTAATACTATATAACGTTATACGTTATATGGTAATTCTATATAACGTTATACGTTATTACGTAATAGTATATATCGTTTTACCTTATATGGTAATGCTATATAACGTTATACGTTATATGGTAATAGTATATATCGCTATACGTTATAACGTAACAATATATAACGTTATACGTTATATGGTAATACTATATAACGATATACGTTATTACGTAATAGTATATATCGTTATACGTTATAACGTAACACTATATAACGCTATACGTTATATGGTAATTCTATATAACGTTATACGTTATATGGTAATTCTATATAACGTTATACGTTATTCCGTAGTAGTATACATCGTTTTACGTTATATGGTAATGCTATATAACGTTATACGTTATATGGTAATAGTATATATCGCTATACGTTATAACGTAACAATATATAACGTTATACGTTATATGGTAATACTATATATCGTTATACGTTATAACGTATCATTATATAACGTTATACGTTATATGGTAATACTATATAACAATATACGTTATTACGAAATAGTATATATCGTTTTACGTTGTATGGTAATGCTATATAACGATATACGTTATAACGTAACACTATATAACGCTATACGCTGTATGGTAATACTGTATATCGTTATACGTTATAACGTAACAATATATAACGTTATACGTTATATGGTAATACTATAAAACGATATACGTTATTACGTAATACAATACATCGTTATTCGTTATAACGTAACACTATATAACGTTATTCGTTATATGGTAATAGTATATAACGATATACGTTATTACGTAATAGTATATATCGTTATACGTTATAACGTAATACTATATAACGTTATACGTTATATGGTAATTCTATAAAACGTTATACGTTATTACGCAATAGTATATATCGTTTTATCTTATATGGTAATGCTATATAACGTTATACGTTATAACGTAACACTATATAACGTTATACGTTATATGGTAATAGTATATATCGCTATACGTTATAACGTAACAATATATAACGTTATACGTTATATGGTAATACTATATAACGATATACGTTATTACGTAATAGTATATATCGTTATACGTTATAACGTAACACTATATAACGTTATACGTTATATGGTAATTCTATAAAACGTTATACGTTATTACGTAATAGTATATATCGTTTTACGTTATATGGTAATACTATATAACGATATACGTTATTACGTAATAGTATATATCGTTATACGTTATAACGTAACACTATATAACGTTATACGTTATATGGTAATTCTATAAAACGTTATACGTTATTACGTAATAGTATATATCGTTTTACGTTATATGGTAATACTATATAACGATATACGTTATTACGTAATAGTATATATCGTTATACGTTATAACGTAACACTATATAACGTTATACGTTACATGGTAATAGTATATATCGTTATACGTTATAGCGTCACAATATATAACGTTATACGTTATATGGTAATAGTATATATCGTTATACGTTATAACGTAACAATATATAACGTTATACGTTATATGGTAATACTATATAACGATATACGTTATTACGTAATAGTATATATCGTTATACGTTATAACGTAACACTATATATCGTTTTACGATATATGGTAATGCTATATAACGTTATACGTTATAACGTAACACTATATAACGTTATACGTTATATGGTAATACTATATATCGTTATACGTTATAACGTAACAATATATAACGTTATACGTTATATGGTAATACTATATAACGATATACGTTATTACGTAATAGTATATATCGTTATACGTTATAACGTAATACTATATAACGTTATACGTTATATGGTAATTCTATAAAACGTTATATGTTATATGGTAATTCTATAAAACGTTATACGTTATTACGCAATAGTATATATCATTTTATCTTATATGGTAATGCTATATAACGTTATACGTTATAACGTAACACTATATAACGTTATACGTTATATGGTAATAGTATATATCGCTATACGTTATAACGTAACAATATATAACGTTATACGTTATATGGTAATTCTATATAACGTTATACGTTATTCCGTAATAGTACATATCATTTTACGTTATATGGTAATGCTATATAACGTTATACGTTATATGGTAAGAGTATATATCGCTATACGTTATAACGTAACAATATATAACGTTATACGTTATATGGTAATACTATATAACGATATACGTTATTACGTAATAGTATATATCGTTATACGTTATATGGTAATGCTATATAACGTTATACGTTATAACGTAATAGAATATATCGTTTTACCTTATATGGTAATGCTATATAACGTTATACGTTATATGGTAATAGTATATATCGCTATACGTTATAACGTAACAATATATAACGTTATACGTTATATGGTAATACTATATATCGTTATACGTTATTACGTAATAGTATATATCGTTATACGTTATAACGTAATACTATATAACGTTATACGTCATATGGTAATTCTATATAACATTATACGTTATTACGTAATAGTATATATCGTTTTACCTTATATGGTAATGCTATATAACGTTATACGTTATATGGTAATAGTATATATCGCTATACGTTATAACGTAACAATATATAACGTTATACGTTATATGGTAATACTATATAACGATATACGTTATTACGTAATAGTATATATCGTTATACGTTATATGGTAATTCTATATAACGTTATACGTTATTCCGTAGTAGTATATATCGTTTTACGTTATATGGTAATGCTATATAACATTATACGTTATATGGTAATAGTATATATCGCTATACGTTATAACGTAACAATATATAACGTTATACGTTATATGGTAATACTATATATCGTTATACGTTATAACGTAACATTATATAACGTTATACGTTATATGGTAATACTATATAACAATATACGTTATTACGAAATAGTATATATCGTTTTACGTTATATGGTAATGCTATATAACGATATACGTTATAACGTAACACTATATAACGCTATACGCTGTATGGTAATACTGTATATCGTTATACGTTATAACGTAACAATATATAACGTTATACGTTATATGGTAATACTATAAAACGATATACGTTATTACGTAATAGAATACATCGTTATTCGTTATAACGTAACACTATATAACGTTATACGTTATATGGTAATTCTATATAACGTTACACGTTATTACGTAATAGTATATATCGTTTTACGTTATATGGTAATGCTATATAACGTTATACGTTATAACGTAACACTATATAACGTTATTCGTTATATGGTAATAGTATATAACGATATACGTTATTACGTAATAGTATATATCGTTATACGTTATAACGTAATACTATATAACGTTATACGTTATATGGTAATTCTATAAAACGTTATACGTTATTACGCAATAGTATATATCGTTTTATCTTATATGGTAATGCTATATAACGTTATACGTTATATGGTAATAGTATATATCGCTATACGTTGTAACGTAACAATATATAACGTTATACGTTATATGGTAATACTATATAACGATATACGTTATTACGTAATAGTATATAGCGTAATACGTTATAACGTAACAATATATAACGTTATACGTTATATGGTAATACTATATAACAATATACGTTATTACGAAATAGTATATATCGTTTTACGTTATATGGTAATGCTATATAACGATATACGTTATAACGTAACACTATATAACGCTATACGTTGTATGGTAATACTGTATATCGTTATACGTTATAACGTAACACCATATAGCGTTATACGTTATATGGTAATTCTATATAACGTTATACGTTATTGCGTAATAGTATATATCGTTTTACGTTATATGGTCATGCTATATAACGTTATACGTTATAACGTAACACTATATAACGTTATTCGTTATATGGTAATAATATATATCGTTATACGTTATAACGTAACAATATATAACGTTATACGTTATATGGTAATACTATATATCGTTATACTTTATAACGTAACAATATATAACGTTATACGTTATATGGTAATACTATATAACGATATACGTTATTACGTAATAGTATATATCGTTATACGTTATAACGTAATACTATATAACGTTATACGTTATATGGTAATACTATATTACGATATACGTTATTACGTAATAGTATATATCGTTTTACGTTATAACGTAACACTATATAACGTTATACGTTATATGGTAATTCTATATAACGTTATACGTTATTACGTAATAGTATATATCGTTTTACGTTATATGGTAATGCTATATAACGTTATACGTTATAACGTAACACTATATAACGTTATTTGTTATATGGTAATAGTATATATCGTTATACGTTATAACGTAACAATATATAACGTTATACGTTATATGGTAATACTATATATCGTTATACGTTATAACGTAACAATATATAACGTTATACGTTATATGGTAATACTATATAACGATATACGTTATTACGTAATGGTATATATCGTTATACGTTATAACGTAATACTATATAACGTTATACGTTATATGGTAATTCTATATAACGTTATACGTTATTACGTAATATTATATATCGTTTTACCTTACATGGTAATGCTTTATAACGTTATACGTTATAACGTAACACTATATAACGTTATACGATATATGGTAATAGTATATATCGCTATACGTTATATCGTAACAATATATAACGTTATACGTTATATGGTAATACTATATAACGATATACGTTATTACGTAATAGTATATATCGTTATACGTTATAACGTAACACTATATATCGTTTTACGATATATGGTAATGCTATATAACGTTATACGTTATAACGTAACACCATATAACGTTATACGTTATATGGTAATACTATATATCGTTATACGTTATAACGTAACAATATATAACGTTATACGTTGTATGGTAATACTATATAACGATATACGTTATTACGTAATAGTATATATCGTTATACGTTATAACGTAACACTATATAACGTTATACGTTATATGGTAATTCTATATAACGTTACATGTTATTACGTAATAGTATATATCGTTTTAAGTTATATGGTAATGCTATATAACGTTATACGTTATAACGTAATAGTATATATCGTTTTACCTTATATGGTAATGCTATATAACGTTATACGTTATATGGTAATAGTATATATCGCTATACGTTATAACGTAACAACATATAACGTTATACGTTATATGGTAATACTATATAACGATATACGTTATTACGTAATAGTATATATCGTTATACGTTATAACGTAACACTATATAACGTTATACGTTATATGGTAATTCTATATAACGTTATACGTTATTCCGTAGTAGTATATATCGTTTTACGTTATATGGTAATGCTATATAACGTTATACGTTATATGGTAATAGTATATATCGCTATACGTTATAACGTAACAATATATAACGTTATACGTTATAACGTAATACTATATATCGTTATACGTTATAACGTAACATTATATAACGTTATACGTTATATGGTAATACTATATAACAATATACGTTATTACGAAATAGTATATATCGTTTTACGTTATATGGTAATGCTATATAACGATATACGTTATAACGTAACACTATATAACGCTATACGCTGTATGGTAATACTGCATATCGTTATACGTTATAACGAAACAATATATAACGTTATACGTTATATGGTAATACTATATAACGATATACGTTGTTACGTAATAGAATACATCGTTATTCGTTATAACGTAACACTATATAACGTTATACGTTATATGGTAATTCTATATAACGTTACACGTTATTACGTAATAGTATATATCGGTTTACGTTATATGGTAATGCTATATAACGTTATACGTTATAACGTAACACTATATAACGTTATACGTTATAACGTAACACTATATAACATTATACGTTATATGGTAATTCTATATAACGTTATACGTTATTCCGTAATAGTATATATCGTTTTACGTTATATGGTAATACTATATAACGATATACGTTATTACGTAATAGTATATATCGTTATACGTTATAACGTAACACTATATAACGTTATACGTTACATGGTAATAGTATATATCGTTATACGTTATAGCGTCACAATATATAACGTTATACGTTATATGGTAATACTATATAACGATATACGTTATTACGTAATAGTATATATCGTTATACGTTATAGCGTAACACTATATAACGTTATACGTTATAACGTAACACTATATAACATTATACGTTATATGGTAATTCTATATAACGTTATACGTTATTCCGTAATAGTATATATCGTTTTACGTTATATGGTAATACTATATAACGATATACGTTATTACGTAATAGTATATATCGTTATACGTTATAACGTAACACTATATAACGTTATACGTTACATGGTAATAGTATATATCGCTATACGTTATAACGTAACAATATATAACGTTATACGTTATATGGTAATACTATATAACGATATACGTTATTACGTAATAGTATATATCGTTATACGTTATAACGTAACACTATATAACGTTATACGTTATATGGTAATTCTATAAAACGTTATACGTTATTACGTAATAGTATATATCGTTTTACGTTATATGGTAATACTATATAACGATATACGTTATTACGTAATAGTATATATCGTTATACGTTATAACGTAACACTATATAACGTTATACGTTATATGGTAATTCTATAAAACGTTATACGTTATTACGTAATAGTATATATCGTTTTACGTTATATGGTAATACTATATAACGATATACGTTATTACGTAATAGTATATATCGTTATACGTTATAACGTAACACTATATAACGTTATACGTTACATGGTAATAGTATATATCGTTATACGTTATAGCGTCACAATATATAACGTTATACGTTATATGGTAATAGTATATATCGTTATACGTTATAACGTAACAATATATAACGTTATACGTTATATGGTAATACTATATAACGATATACGTTATTACGTAATAGTATATATCGTTATACGTTATAACGTAACACTATATATCGTTTTACGATATATGGTAATGCTATATAACGTTATACGTTATAACGTAACACTATATAACGTTATACGTTATATGGTAATACTATATATCGTTATACGTTATAACGTAACAATATATAACGTTATACGTTATATGGTAATACTATATAACGATATACGTTATTACGTAATAGTATATATCGTTATACGTTATAACGTAATACTATATAACGTTATACGTTATATGGTAATTCTATAAAACGTTATATGTTATATGGTAATTCTATAAAACGTTATACGTTATTACGCAATAGTATATATCATTTTATCTTATATGGTAATGCTATATAACGTTATACGTTATAACGTAACACTATATAACGTTATACGTTATATGGTAATAGTATATATCGCTATACGTTATAACGTAACAATATATAACGTTATACGTTATATGGTAATTCTATATAACGTTATACGTTATTCCGTAATAGTACATATCATTTTACGTTATATGGTAATGCTATATAACGTTATACGTTATATGGTAAGAGTATATATCGCTATACGTTATAACGTAACAATATATAACGTTATACGTTATATGGTAATACTATATAACGATATACGTTATTACGTAATAGTATATATCGTTATACGTTATATGGTAATGCTATATAACGTTATACGTTATAACGTAATAGAATATATCGTTTTACCTTATATGGTAATGCTATATAACGTTATACGTTATATGGTAATAGTATATATCGCTATACGTTATAACGTAACAATATATAACGTTATACGTTATATGGTAATACTATATATCGTTATACGTTATTACGTAATAGTATATATCGTTATACGTTATATGGTAATTCTATATAACGTTATACGTTATTCCGTAGTAGTATATATCGTTTTACGTTATATGGTAATGCTATATAACATTATACGTTATATGGTAATAGTATATATCGCTATACGTTATAACGTAACAATATATAACGTTATACGTTATATGGTAATACTATATATCGTTATACGTTATAACGTAACATTATATAACGTTATACGTTATATGGTAATACTATATAACAATATACGTTATTACGAAATAGTATATATCGTTTTACGTTATATGGTAATGCTATATAACGATATACGTTATAACGTAACACTATATAACGCTATACGCTGTATGGTAATACTGTATATCGTTATACGTTATAACGTAACAATATATAACGTTATACGTTATATGGTAATACTATAAAACGATATACGTTATTACGTAATAGAATACATCGTTATTCGTTATAACGTAACACTATATAACGTTATACGTTATATGGTAATTCTATATAACGTTACACGTTATTACGTAATAGTATATATCGTTTTACGTTATATGGTAATGCTATATAACGTTATACGTTATAACGTAACACTATATAACGTTATTCGTTATATGGTAATAGTATATAACGATATACGTTATTACGTAATAGTATATATCGTTATACGTTATAACGTAATACTATATAACGTTATACGTTATATGGTAATTCTATAAAACGTTATACGTTATTACGCAATAGTATATATCGTTTTATCTTATATGGTAATGCTATATAACGTTATACGTTATATGGTAATAGTATATATCGCTATACGTTGTAACGTAACAATATATAACGTTATACGTTATATGGTAATACTATATAACGATATACGTTATTACGTAATAGTATATATCGTAATACGTTATAACGTAACAATATATAACGTTATACGTTATATGGTAATACTATATAACAATATACGTTATTACGAAATAGTATATATCGTTTTACGTTATATGGTAATGCTATATAACGATATACGTTATAACGTAACACTATATAACGCTATACGTTGTATGGTAATACTGTATATCGTTATACGTTATAACGTAACACCATATAGCGTTATACGTTATATGGTAATTCTATATAACGTTATACGTTATTGCGTAATAGTATATATCGTTTTACGTTATATGGTCATGCTATATAACGTTATACGTTATAACGTAACACTATATAACGTTATTCGTTATATGGTAATAATATATATCGTTATACGTTATAACGTAACAATATATAACGTTATACGTTATATGGTAATACTATATATCGTTATACTTTATAACGTAACAATATATAACGTTATACGTTATATGGTAATACTATATAACGATATACGTTATTACGTAATAGTATATATCGTTATACGTTATAACGTAATACTATATAACGTTATACGTTATATGGTAATACTATATTACGATATACGTTATTACGTAATAGTATATATCGTTTTACGTTATAACGTAACACTATATAACGTTATACGTTATATGGTAATTCTATATAACGTTATACGTTATTACGTAATAGTATATATCGTTTTACGTTATATGGTAATGCTATATAACGTTATACGTTATAACGTAACACTATATAACGTTATTTGTTATATGGTAATAGTATATATCGTTATACGTTATAACGTAACAATATATAACGTTATACGTTATATGGTAATACTATATATCGTTATACGTTATAACGTAACAATATATAACGTTATACGTTATATGGTAATACTATATAACGATATACGTTATTACGTAATGGTATATATCGTTATACGTTATAACGTAATACTATATAACGTTATACGTTATATGGTAATTCTATATAACGTTATACGTTATTACGTAATATTATATATCGTTTTACCTTACATGGTAATGCTTTATAACGTTATACGTTATAACGTAACACTATATAACGTTATACGATATATGGTAATAGTATATATCGCTATACGTTATATCGTAACAATATATAACGTTATACGTTATATGGTAATACTATATAACGATATACGTTATTACGTAATAGTATATATCGTTATACGTTATAACGTAACACTATATATCGTTTTACGATATATGGTAATGCTATATAACGTTATACGTTATAACGTAACACCATATAACGTTATACGTTATATGGTAATACTATATATCGTTATACGTTATAACGTAACAATATATAACGTTATACGTTGTATGGTAATACTATATAACGATATACGTTATTACGTAATAGTATATATCGTTATACGTTATAACGTAACACTATATAACGTTATACGTTATATGGTAATTCTATATAACGTTACATGTTATTACGTAATAGTATATATCGTTTTAAGTTATATGGTAATGCTATATAACGTTATACGTTATAACGTAATAGTATATATCGTTTTACCTTATATGGTAATGCTATATAACGTTATACGTTATATGGTAATAGTATATATCGCTATACGTTATAACGTAACAACATATAACGTTATACGTTATATGGTAATACTATATAACGATATACGTTATTACGTAATAGTATATATCGTTATACGTTATAACGTAACACTATATAACGTTATACGTTATATGGTAATTCTATATAACGTTATACGTTATTCCGTAGTAGTATATATCGTTTTACGTTATATGGTAATGCTATATAACGTTATACGTTATATGGTAATAGTATATATCGCTATACGTTATAACGTAACAATATATAACGTTATACGTTATAACGTAATACTATATATCGTTATACGTTATAACGTAACATTATATAACGTTATACGTTATATGGTAATACTATATAACAATATACGTTATTACGAAATAGTATATATCGTTTTACGTTATATGGTAATGCTATATAACGATATACGTTATAACGTAACACTATATAACGCTATACGCTGTATGGTAATACTGCATATCGTTATACGTTATAACGAAACAATATATAACGTTATACGTTATATGGTAATACTATATAACGATATACGTTGTTACGTAATAGAATACATCGTTATTCGTTATAACGTAACACTATATAACGTTATACGTTATATGGTAATTCTATATAACGTTACACGTTATTACGTAATAGTATATATCGGTTTACGTTATATGGTAATGCTATATAACGTTATACGTTATAACGTAACACTATATAACGTTATACGTTATAACGTAACACTATATAACATTATACGTTATATGGTAATTCTATATAACGTTATACGTTATTCCGTAATAGTATATATCGTTTTACGTTATATGGTAATACTATATAACGATATACGTTATTACGTAATAGTATATATCGTTATACGTTATAACGTAACACTATATAACGTTATACGTTACATGGTAATAGTATATATCGTTATACGTTATAGCGTCACAATATATAACGTTATACGTTATATGGTAATACTATATAACGATATACGTTATTACGTAATAGTATATATCGTTATACGTTATAGCGTAACACTATATAACGTTATACGTTATAACGTAACACTATATAACATTATACGTTATATGGTAATTCTATATAACGTTATACGTTATTCCGTAATAGTATATATCGTTTTACGTTATATGGTAATACTATATAACGATATACGTTATTACGTAATAGTATATATCGTTATACGTTATAACGTAACACTATATAACGTTATACGTTACATGGTAATAGTATATATCGTTATACGTTATAGCGTCACAATATATAACGTTATACGTTATATGGTAATAGTATATATCGTTATACGTTATAACGTAACAATATATAACGTTATACGTTATATGGTAATTCTATATAACGATATACGTTATTACGTAATAGTATATATCGTTATACGTTATAACGTAATACTATATAACGTTATACGTTATATGGTAATTCTATAAAACGTTATACGTTATTACGCAGTAGTACATATCGTTTTATCTTATATGGTAATGCTATATAACGTTATACGTTATAACGTAACACTATATAACGTTATACGTTATATGGTAATAGTATATATCGCTATACGTTATAACGTAACAATATATAACGTTATACGTTATATGGTAATTCTATATAACGTTATACGTTATTCCGTAATAGTATATATCGTTTTACGTTATATGGTAATGCTATATAACGGTATACGTTATATGGTAAGAGTATATATCGCTATACGTTATAACGTAACAATATATAACGTTATACGTTATATGGTAATAGTATATATCGTTATACGTTAAAGCGTCACAATATATAACGTTATACGTTATATGGTAATAGTATATATCGTTATACGTTATAACGTAACAATATATAACGTTATACGTTATATGGTAATACTATATAACGATATACGTTATTACGTAATAGTATATATCGTTATACGTTATAACGTAACACTATATATCGTTTTACGATATATGGTAATGCTATATAACGTTATACGTTATAACGTAACACCATATAACGTTATGCGTTATATGGTAATACTATATATCGTTATACGTTATAACGTAACAATATATAACGTTATACGTTATATGGTAATACTATATAACGATATACGTTATTACGTAATAGTATATATCGTTATACGTTATATGGTAATGCTATATAACGATATACGTTATTACGTAATAGTATATATCGTTATACGTTATAACGTAACACTATATAACGTTATACGTTATAACGTAACACTATATAACATTATACGTTATATGGTAATTCTATATAACGTTATACGTTATTCCGTAATAGTATATATCGTTTTACGTTATATGGTAATACTATATAACGATATACGTTATTACGTAATAGTATATATCGTTATACGTTATGACGTAACACTATATAACGTTATACGTTATATGGTAATAGTATATATCGTTATACGTTATAGCGTCACAATATATAACGTTATACGTTATATGGTAATAGTATATATCGTTATACGTTATAGCGTAACAATATATAACGTTATACGTTATATGGTAATACTATATAACGATATACGTTATTACGTAATAGTATATATCGTTATACGTTATAACGTAACACTATATATCGTTTTACGATATATGGTAATGCTATATAACGTTATACGTTATAACGTAACACCATATAACGTTATGCGTTATATGGTAATACTATATATCGTTATACGTTATAACGTAACAATATATAACGTTATACGTTATATGGTAATACTATATAACGATATACGTTATTACGTAATAGTATATACAGTTATACGTTATAACGTAATACTATATAACGTTATACGTTATATGGTAATTCTATAAAACGTTATACGTTATTACGCAGTAGTACATATCGTTTTATCTTATATGGTAATGCTATATAACGTTATACGTTATAACGTAATAGTATATATCGTTATACGTTATAACGTAACACTATATAACGTTATACGTTATGTGGTAATTCTATAAAACGATATACGTTATTACGTAATACAATACATCGTTATTCGTTATAACGTAACACTATATAACGTTATACGTTATATGGTAATTCTATATAACGTTACACGTTATTACGTAATAGTATATATCGTTTTACGTTATATGGTAATGCTATATAACGTTATACGTTATAACGTAACACTATATAACGTTATTCGTTATATGGTAATAGTATATAACGATATACGTTATTACGTAATAGTATATATCGTTATACGTTATAACGTAACACCATATAACGTTATGCGTTACATGGTAATACTATATATCGTTATACGTTATAACGTAACAGTATATAACGTTATACGTTATATGGTAATACTATATAACGATATACGTTATTACGTAATAGTATATATCGTTATACGTTATATGGTAACGCTATATAACGTTATACGTTATAACGTAATAGTATATATCGTTTTACCTTATATGGTAATGCTATATAACGTTATACGTTATATGGTAATAGTATATATCGCTATACGTTATAACGTAACAATATATAACGTTATACGTTATATGGTAATACTATATATCGTTATACGTTATTACGTAATAGTATATATCGTTATACGTTATAACGTAATACTATATAACGTTATACGTTATATGGTAATTCTATATAACGTTATACGTTATTACGTAATAGTATATATCGTTTTACCTTATATGGTAATGCTATATAACGTTATACGTTATATGGTAATAGTATATATCGCTATACGTTATAACGTAACAATATATAACGTTATACGTTATATGGTAATACTATATAACGATATACGTTATTACGTAATAGTATATATCGTTATACGTTATAACGTAACACTATATAACGTTATACGTTATATGGTAATTCTATATAACGTTATACGTTATTCCGTAGTAGTATATATCGTTTTACGTTATATGGTAATGCTATATAACGATATACGTTATAACGTAACACTATATAACGCTATACGCTGTATGGTAATACTGTATATCGTTATACGTTATAACGTAACAATATATAACGTTATACGTTATATGGTAATACTATAAAACGATATACGTTATTACGTAATACAATACATCGTTATTCGTTATAACGTAACACTATATAACGTTATACGTTATATGGTAATTCTATATAACGTTACACGTTATTACGTAATAGTATATATCGTTTTACGTTATATGGTAATGCTATATAGCGTTATACGTTATAACGTAACACTATATAACGTTATTCGTTATATGGTAATAGTATATAACGATATACGTTATTACGTAATAGTATATATCGTTATACGTTATAACGTAATACTATATAACGTTATACGTTATATGGTAATTCTATAAAACGTTATACGTTATTACGCAATAGTATATACCTTTTTATCTTATATGGTAATGCTATATAACGTAATACGTTATAACGTAACACTATATAACGTTATACGTTATATGGTAATAGTATATATCGCTATACGTTATAACGTAACAATATATAACGTTATACGTTATATGGTAATACTATATTACGATATACGTTATTACGTAATAGTATATATCGTTATACGTTATAACGTAACACTATATAACGTTATACGTTATATGGTAATTCTATATAACGTTATACGTTATTCCGTAATAGTATATATCGTTTTACGTTATATGGTAATACTATATAACGATATACGTTATTACGTAATAGTATATATCGTTATACGTTATAACGTAACACTATATAACGTTATACGTTACATGGTAATAGTATATATCGTTATACGTTATAGCGTCACAATATATAACGTTATACGTTATATGGTAATAGTATATATCGTTATACGTTATAACGTAACAATATATAACGTTATACGTTATATGGTAATACTATATAACGATATACGTTATTACGTAATAGTATATATCGTTATACGTTATAACGTAACACTATATATCGTTTTACGATATATGGTAATGCTATATAACGTTATACGTTATAACGTAACACTATATAACGTTATACGTTATATGGTAATACTATATATCGTTATACGTTATAACGTAACAATATATAACGTTATACGTTATATGGTAATACTATATAACGATATACGTTATTACGTAATAGTATATATCGTTATACGTTATAACGTAATACTATATAACGTTATACGTTATATGGTAATTCTATAAAACGTTATATGTTATATGGTAATTCTATAAAACGTTATACGTTATTACGCAATAGTATATATCATTTTATCTTATATGGTAATGCTATATAACGTTATACGTTATAACGTAACACTATATAACGTTATACGTTATATGGTAATAGTATATATCGCTATACGTTATAACGTAACAATATATAACGTTATACGTTATATGGTAATTCTATATAACGTTATACGTTATTCCGTAATAGTACATATCGTTTTACGTTATATGGTAATGCTATATAACGTTATACGTTATATGGTAAGAGTATATATCGCTATACGTTATAACGTAACAATATATAACGTTATACGTTATATGGTAATACTATATAACGATATACGTTATTACGTAATAGTATATATCGTTATACGTTATAACGTAACACTACATAACGTTATACGTTATATGGTAATACTATATAACGATATACGTTATTACGTAATAGTATATATCGTTATACGTTATAACGTAACACTATATATCGTTTTACGATATATGGTAATGCTATATAACGTTATACGTTATAACGTAACACTATATAACGTTATACGTTATATGGTAATACTATATATCGTTATACGTTATAACGTAACAATATATAACGTTATACGTTATATGGTAATACTATATAACGATATACGTTATTACGTAATAGTATATATCGTTATACGTTATAACGTAATACTATATAACGTTATACGTTATATGGTAATTCTATAAAACGTTATACGTTATATGGTAATTCTATAAAACGTTATACGTTATTACGCAATAGTATATATCGTTTTATCTTATATGGTAATGCTATATAACGTTATACGTTATAACGTAACACTATATAACGTTATACGTTATATGGTAATAGTATATAACGTTATACGTTATATGGTAATACTATATTACGATATACGTTATTACGTAGTAGTATATATCGTTATATGTTATAACGTAACACTATATAACGTTATACGTTATATGGTAATTCTATATAACGTTATACGTTACTCCGTAATAGTATATATCGTTTTACGTTATGTGGTAATACTATATAACGATATACGTTATTACGTAATAGTATATATCGTTATACGTTATAACGTAACACTATATATCGTTTTACGATATATGGTAATGCTATATAACGTTATACGTTATAACGTAACACCATATAACGTTATGCGTTATATGGTAATACTATATATCGTTATACGTTATAACGTAACAATATATAACGTTATACGTTATATGGTAATACTATATAACGATATACGTTATTACGTAATAGTATATATCGTTATACGTTATATGGTAACGCTATATAACGTTATACGTTATAACGTAATAGTATATATCGTTTTACCTTATATGGTAATGCTATATAACGTTATACGTTATATGGTAATAGTATATATCGCTATACGTTATAACGTAACAATATATAACGTTATACGTTATATGGTAATACTATATATCGTTATACGTTATTACGTAATAGTATATATCGTTATACGTTATAACGTAATACTATATAACGCTATACGTTATATGGTAATTCTATATAACGTTATACGTTATTACGTAATAGTATATATCGCTTTACCTTATATGGTAATGCTATATAACGTTATACGTTATATGGTAATAGTATATATCGCTATACGTTATAACGTAACAATATATAACGTTATACGTTATATGGTAATACTATATAACGATATACGTTATTACGTAATAGTATATATCGTTATACGTTATAACGTAACACTATATAACGTTATACGTTATATGGTAATTCTATATAACGTTATACGTTATTCCGTAATAGTATATATCGTTTTACGTTATATGGTAATACTATATAACGATATACGTTATTACGTAATAGTATATATCGTTATACGTTATAACGTAACACTATATAACGTTATACGTTACGTGGTAATAGTATATATCGTTATACGTTATAACGTAACATTATATAACGTTATACGTTATATGGTAATACTATATAACAATATACGTTATTCCGTAATAGTATATATCGTTTTACGTTATATGGTAATGCTATATAACGTTATACGTTATATGGTAATACTATATAACGATATACGTTATTACGTAATAGTATATATCGTTATACGTTATAACGTAACACTATATAACGTTATACGTTATATGGTAATACTATATATCGTTATACGTTATAACGTAACAATATATAACGTTATACGTTATGTGGTAATACTATATAACAATATACGTTATTACGAAATAGTATATATCGTTTTACGTTATATGGTGATGCTATATAACGATATACGTTATAACGTAACACTATATAACGCTATACGTTGTATGGTAATACTGTATATCGTTATACGTTATAACGTAACAATATATAACGTTATACGTTATATGGTAATACTATATAACGATATACGTTATTACGTAATAGTATATATCGTTATACGTTATAACGTAACACTATATAACGTTATACGTTATATGGTAATTCTATATAACGTTATACGTTATTCCGTAATAGTATATATCGTTTTACGTTGTATGGTAATACTATATAACGATATACGTTATTACGTAATAGTATATATCGTTATACGTTATAACGTAACATTATATAACGTTATACGTTACATGGTAATAGTATATGTCGTTATACGTTATAACGTCAAAATATATAACGTTATACGTTATATGGTAATAGTATATATCGTTATACGTTATAACGTAACAATATATAACGTTATACGTTATATGGTAATACTATATAACGATATACGTTATTACGTAATAGTATATATCGTTATACGTTATATGGTAATGCTATATAACGATATACGTTATTACGTAATAGTATATATCGTTATACGTTATAACGTAACACAATATAACGTTATACGTTATAACGTAACACTATATAACATTATAAGTTATATGGTAATTCTATATAACGTTATACGTTATTCCGTAATAGTATATATCGTTTTACGTTATATGGTAATACTATATAATGATATACGTTATTACGTAATAGTATATATCGTTATACGTTATGACGTAACACTATATAACGTTATACGTTACATGGTAATAGTATATATCGTTATACGTTATAGCGTCACAATATATAACGTTATACGTTATATGGTAATAGTATATATCGTTATACGTTATAGCGTAACAATATATAACGTTATACGTTATATGGTAATACTATATAACGATATACGTTATTACGTAATAGTATATATCGTTATACGTTATAACGTAACACTATATATCGTTTTACGATATATGGTAATGCTATATAACGTTATACGTTATAACGTAACACCATATAACGTTATGCGTTATATGGTAATACTATATATCGTTATACGTTATAACGTAACAATATATAACGTTATACGTTATATGATAATACTATATAACGATATACGTTATTACGTAATAGTATATATCGTTATACGTTATAACGTAATACTATATAACGTTATACGTTATATGGTAATTCTATAAAACGTTATACGTTATTACGCAGTAGTACATATCGTTTTATCTTATATGGTAATGCTATATAACGTTATGCGTTATAACGTAACACTATATAACGTTATACGTTATATGGTAATAGTATATATCGCTATACGTTATAACGTAACAATATATATCGTTATACGTTATATGGTAACGCTATATAACGTTATACGTTATAACGTAATAGTATATATCGTTTTACCTTATATGGTAATGCTATATAACGTTATACGTTATATGGTAATAGTATATATCGCTATACGTTATAACGTAACAATATATAACGTTATACGTTATATGGTAATACTATATAACGATATACGTTATTACGTAATAGTATATATCGTTATACGTTATAACGTAACACTATATAACGTTATACGTTACGTGGTAATAGTATATATCGTTATACGTTATAACGTAACATTATATAACGTTATACGTTATATGGTAATACTATATAACAATATACGTTATTCCGTAATAGTATATATCGTTTTACGTTATATGGTAATGCTATATAACGTTATACGTTATATGGTAATACTATATAACGATATACGTTATTACGTAATAGTATATATCGTTATACGTTATAACGTAACACTATATAACGTTATACGTTATATGGTAATACTATATATCGTTATACGTTATAACGTAACAATATATAACGTTATACGTTATGTGGTAATACTATATAGCAATATACGTTATTACGAAATAGTATATATCGTTTTACGTTATATGGTGATGCTATATAACGATATACGTTATAACGTAGCACTATATAACGCTATACGTTGTATGGTAATACTGTATATCGTTATACGTTATAACGTAACAATATATAACGTTATACGTTATATGGTAATACTATATAACGATATACGTTATTACGTAATAGTATATATCGTTATACGTTATAACGTAACACTATATAACGTTATACGTTATATGGTAATTCTATATAACGTTATACGTTATTCCGTAATAGTATATATCGTTTTACGTTGTATGGTAATACTATATAACGATATACGTTATTACGTAATAGTATATATCGTTATACGTTATAACGTAACATTATATAACGTTATAGGTTACATGGTAATAGTATATGTCGTTATACGTTATAACGTCACAATATATAACGTTATACGTTATATGGTAATAGTATATATCGTTATACGTTATAACGTAACAATATATAACGTTATACGTTATATGGTAATACTATATAACGATATACGTTATTACGTAATAGTATATATCGTTATACGTTATATGGTAATGCTATATAACGATATACGTTATTACGTAATAGTATATATCGTTATACGTTATAACGTAACACTATATAACGTTATACGTTATAACGTTACACTATATAACATTATACGTTATATGGTAATTCTATATAACGTTATACGTTATTCCGTAATAGTATATATCGTTTTACGTTATATGGTAATACTATATAACGATATACGTTATTACGTAATAGTATATATCGTTATACGTTATGACGTAACACTATATAACGTTATACGTTACATGGTAATAGTATATATCGTTATACGTTATAGCGTCACAATATATAATGTTATACGTTATATGGTAATAGTATATATCGTTATACGTTATAGCGTAACAATATATAACGTTATACGTTATATGGTAATACTATATAACGATATACGTTATTACGTAATAGTATATATCGTTATACGTTATAACGTAACACTATATATCGTTTTACGATATATGGTAATGCTATATAACGTTATACGTTATAACGTAACACCATATAACGTTATGCGTTATATGGTAATACTATATATCGTTATACGTTATAACGTAACAATATATAACGTTATACGTTATATGGTAATACTATATAACGATATACGTTATTACGTAATAGTATATATCGTTATACGTTATAACGTAATACTATATAACGTTATACGTTATATGGTAATTCTATAAAACGTTATACGTTATTACGCAGTAGTACATATCGTTTTATCTTATATGGTAATGCTATATAACGTTATACGTTATAACGTAACACTATATAACGTTATACGTTATATGGTAATAGTATATATCGCTATACGTTATAACGTAACAATATATAACGTTATACGTTATATGGTAATACTATATATCGTTATACGTTATTACGTAATAGTATATATCGTTATACGTTATAACGTAATACTATATAACGTTATACGTTATATGGTAATTCTATATAACGTTATACGTTATTACGTAATAGTATATATCGTTTTACCTTATATGGTAATGCTATATAACGTTATACGTTATATGGTAATAGTATATATCGCTATACGTTATAACGTAACAATATATAACGTTATACGTTATATGGTAATACTATATAACGATATACGTTATTACGTAATAGTATATATCGTTATACGTTATAACGTAACACTATATAACGTTATACGTTATATGGTAATTCTATATAACGTTAAACGTTATTCCGTAGTAGTATATATCGTTTTACGTTATATGGTAATGCTATATAACGTTTTACGTTATATGGTAATGCTATATAACGCTATACGTTATAACGTAACACTATATAACGCTATACGCTGTATGGTAATACTGTATATCGTTATACGTTATAACGTAACAATATATAACGTTATACGTTATATGGTAATACTATAAAACGATATACGTTATTACGTAATACAATACATCGTTATTCGTTATAACGTAACACTATATAACGTTATACGTTATATGGTAATTCTATATAACGTTACACGTTATTCCGTAATAGTATATATCGTTTTACGTTATATGGTAATACTATATAACGATATACGTTATTACGTAATAGTATATATCGTTATACGTTATAACGTAACACTATATAACGTTATACGTTACATGGTAATAGTATATATCGTTATACGTTATAGCGTCACAATATATAACGTTATACGTTATATGGTAATAGTATATATCGTTATACGTTATAACGTAACAATATATAACGTTATACGTTATATGGTAATACTATATAACGATATACGTTATTACGTAATAGTATATATCGTTATACGTTATAACGTAACACTATATATCGTTTTACGATATATGGTAATGCTATATAACGTTATACGTTATAACGTAACACTATATAACGTTATACGTTATATGGTAATACTATATATCGTTATACGTTATAACGTAACAATATATAACGTTATACGTTATATGGTAATACTATATAACGATATACGTTATTACGTAATAGTATATATCGTTATACGTTATAACGTAATACTATATAACGTTATACGTTATATGGTAATTCTATAAAACGTTATATGTTATATGGTAATTCTATAAAACGTTATACGTTATTACGCAATAGTATATATCATTTTATCTTATATGGTAATGCTATATAACGTTATACGTTATAACGTAACACTATATAACGTTATACGTTATATGGTAATAGTATATATCGCTATACGTTATAACGTAACAATATATAACGTTATACGTTATATGGTAATTCTATATAACCTTATACGTTATTCCGTAATAGTACATATCGTTTTACGTTATATGGTAATGCTATATAACGTTATACGTTATATGGTAATAGTATATATCGCTATACGCTATAACGTAACAATATATAACGTTATACGTTATATGGTAATACTATATAACGATATACGTTATTACGTAATAGTATATATCGTTATACGTTATAACGTAACACTACATAACGTTATACGTTATATGGTAATACTATATAACGATATACGTTATTACGTAATAGTATATATCGTTATACGTTATAACGTAACACTATATATCGTTTTACGATATATGGTAATGCTATATAACGTTATACGTTATAACGTAACACTATATAACGCTATACGTTATATGGTAATACTATATATCGTTATACGTTATAACGTAACAATATATAACGTTATACGTTATATGGTAATACTATATAACGATATACGTTATTACGAAATAGTATATATCGTTATACGTTATAACGTAATACTATATAACGTTATACGTTATATGGTAATTCTATAAAACGTTATACGTTATATGGTAATTCTATAAAACGTTATACGTTATTACGCAATAGTATATATCGTTTTATCTCATATGGTAATGCTATATAACGTTATACGTTATAACGTAACACTATATAACGTTATACGTTATATGGTAATAGTATATAACGTTATACGTTATATGGTAATACTATATAACGATATACGTTATTACGTAGTAGTATATATCGTTATATGTTATAACGTAACACTATATAACGTTATACGTTATATGGTAATTCTATATAACGTTATACGTTACTCCGTAATAGTATATATCGTTTTACGTTATGTGGTAATACTATATAACGATATACGTTATTACGTAATAGTATATATCGTTATACGTTATAACGTAACACTATATATCGTTTTACGATATATGGTAATGCTATATAACGTTATACGTTATAACGTAACACCATATAACGTTATGCGTTATATGGTAATACTATATATCGTTATACGTTATAACGTAACAATATATAACGTTATACGTTATATGGTAATACTATATAACGATATACGTTATTACGTAATAGTATATATCGTTATACGTTATATGGTAACGCTATATAACGTTATACGTTATAACGTAATAGTATATATCGTTTTACCTTATATGGTAATGCTATATAACGTTATACGTTATATGGTAATAGTATATATCGCTATACGTTATAACGTAACAATATATAACGTTATACGTTATATGGTAATACTATATATCGTTATACGTTATTACGTAATAGTATATATCGTTATACGTTATAACGTAATACTATATAACGTTATACGTTATATGGTAATTCTATATAACGTTATACGTTATTACGTAATAGTATATATCGTTTTACCTTATATGGAAATGCTATATAACGTTATACGTTATATGGTAATAGTATATATCGCTATACGTTATAACGTAACAATATATAACGTTATACGTTATATGGTAATACTATATAACGATATACGTTATTACGTAATAGTATATATCGTTATACGTTATAACGTAACACTATATAACGATATACGTTATATGGTAATTCTATATAACGTTATACGTTATTCCGTAATAGTATATATCGTTTTACGTTATATGGTAATACTATATAACGATATACGTTATTACGTAATAGTATATATCGTTATACGTTATAACGTAACACTATATAACGTTATACGTTACGTGGTAATAGTATATATCGTTATACGTTATAACGTAACATTATATAACGTTATACGTTATATGGTAATACTATATAACAATATACGTTATTCCGTAATAGTATATATCGTTTTACGTTATATGGTAATGCTATATAACGTTATACGTTATATGGTAGTACTATATAACGATATACGTTATTACGTAATAGTATATATCGTTATACGTTATAACGTAACACTATATAACGTTATACGTTATATGGTAATACTATGTATCGTTATACGTTATAACGTAACAATATATAACGTTATACGTTATGTGGTAATACTATATAACAATATACGTTATTACGAAATAGTATATATCGTTTTACGTTATATGGTGATGCTATATAACGATATACGTTATAACGTAACACTATATAACGCTATACGTTGTATGGTAATACTGTATATCGTTATACGTTATAACGTAACAATATATAACGTTATACGTTATATGGTAATACTATATAACGATATACGTTATTACGTAATAGTATATATCGTTATACGTTATAACGTAACACTATATAACGTTATACGTTATATGGTAATTCTATATAACGTTATACGTTATTCCGTAATAGTATATATCGTTTTACGTTGTATGGTAATACTATATAACGATATACGTTATTACGTAATAGTATATATCGTTATACGTTATAACGTAACATTATATAACGTTATACGTTACATGGTAATAGTATATGTCGTTATACGTTATAACGTCACAATATATAACGTTATACGTTATATGGTAATAGTATATATCGTTATACGTTATAACGTAACAATATATAACGTTATACGTTATATGGTAATACTATATAACGATATACGTTATTACGTAGTAGTATATATCGTTATACGTTATAACGTAACACTATATATCGTTTTACGATATATGGTAATGCTATATAACGTTATACGTTATAACGTAACACTATAACGTTATACGTTATATGGTAATAGTATATATCGTTATACGTTATAACGTAACAATATATAACGTTATACGTTATATGGTAATACTATATAACGATATACGTTATTACGTAATAGTATATATAGTTATACGTTATAACGTAATACTATATAACGTTATACGTTATATGGTAATTCTATATAACGTTATACGTTATTACGCAATAGTATATATCGTTTTACCTTATATGGTAATGCTATATAACGTTATACGTTATAACGTAACAATATATAACGTTATACATTATATGGTAATACTATATAACGATATACGTTATTACGTAATAGTATATATCGTTATACGTTATAACGTAACACTATATAACGTTATACGTTATATGGTAATTCTATATAACGTTATACGTTATTCCGTAATAGTATATATCGTTATACGTTATAACGTAACACTATATAACGTTATACGTTATATGGTAATACTATATATCGTTATACGTTATAACGTAATAGTATATATCGTTATACGTTATAACGTAACACTATATATCGCTTTACGATATATGGTAATGCTATATAACGTTATACGTTATAGCGTAACACTATATAACGTTATACGTTATATGGTAATACTATATAACGATATGCGTTATTACGTAATAGTATATATCGTTGTACGTTATAACGTAACACTATATAACGTTATACGTTATATGGTAATACTATATATCGTTATACGTTATAACGTAATACTATATAACGTTATACGTTATATGGTAATTCTATATAACGTTATACGTTATTACGTAATAGTATATATCGTTTTACCTTATGTGGTAATGCTATATAACGTTATACGTTATAACGTAACACTATATAACGTTATTCGTTATATGGTAATAGTATATATCGTTATACGTTATAACGTAAGAATATATAACGTTATACGTTATATGGTAATACTATATATCGTTATGCGTTATAACGTAACAATATATAACGTTATACGTTATATGGTAATACTATATAACGATATACGTTATTACGTAATAGTATATATCGTTATACGTTATAACGTAATCCTATATAACGTTATACGTTATATGGTAATTCTATATAACGTTATACGTTATTACGTAATAGTATATATCGTTTTACCTTATATGGTAATGCTATATAACGTTATACGTTATATCGTAACACTATATAACGATATACGTTATATGGTAATTCTATATAACGTTACACGTTATTACGTAATAGTATATATCGTTTCACGTTATATGGTAATGCTATATAACGTTATACGTTATAACGTAACACTATATAACGTTATTCGTTATATGGTAATAGTATATATCGTTATACGTTATAACGTAACAATATATAACGTTATACGTTATATGGCAATACTATATATCGTTATACGTTATAACGTAACAATATATAACGTTATACGTTATATGGTAATACTATATAACGATATACGTTATTACGTAATAGTATATATCGTTATACGTTATAACGTAATACTATATAACGTTATACGTTATATGGTAATTCTATATAACGTTATACGTTATTACGTAATAGTATATATCGTTTTACCTTATGTGGTAATGCTATATAACGTTATACATTATAACGTAACACTATATAACGTTATACGTTATATGGTAATAGTATATATCGCTATACGTTATAACGTAACAATATATAACGTTATACGTTATATGGTAATACTATATAACGATATACGTTATTACGTAATAGTATATATCGTTATACGTTATAACGTAACACTATATAACGTTATACGTTATATGGTAATTCTATATAACGTTATACGTTATTCCGTAATAGTATATATCGTTTTACGTTGTATGGTAATTCTATATAACGTTATACGTTATTCCGTAATAGTATATATCGTTTTACGTTATATGGTAATACTATATAACGATATACGTTATTACGTAATAGTATATATCGTTATACGTTATAACGTAACACTATATAACGTTATACGTTATATGGTAATACTGTATATCGTTATACGTTATAACATAACAATATATAACGTTATACGTTATATGGTAATACTATATAACAATATACGGTATTACGAAATAGTATATATCGTTTTACGTTATATGGTAATGCTATATAACGATATACGTTATAACGTAACACTATATAACGCTATACGTTGTATGGTAATACTGTAAATCGTTATACGTTATAACGTAACAATATATAACGTTATACGTTATATGGTAATACTATATAACGATATACGTTATTACGTAATAGTATATATCGTTATACGTTATAACGTAACACTATATAACGTTATACGTTATATGGTAATGCTATATAACAATATACGTTATTACGAAATAGTATATATCGTTTTACGTTATATGGTAATGCTATATAACGATATACATTATTACGTAATAGTATATATCGTTTTACCTTATATGGTAATGCTATATAACGTTATACGTTATATGGTAATGCTATATAACGATATACGTTATAACGTAACACTATATAACGCTATACGTTGTATGGTAATACTGTATATCGTTATACGTTATGGCGTAACAATATATAACGTTATACGTTATATGGTAATACTATATAACGATATACGTTATTACGTAATAGAATATACCGTTATACGTTATAACGTAACACTATATAACGTTATACGTTATATGGTAATTCTATATAACGTTACACGTTATTACGTAACAGTATATATCGTTTTACGTTATATGGTAATGCTATATAACGTTATACGTTATAACGTAACACTATATAATGTTATTCGTTATATGGTAATAGTATATATCGTTATACGTTATAACGTAACAATATATAACGTTATACGTTATATGGTAATACTATATATCTTTATACGTTATAACGTAACAATATATAACGTTATACGTTATATGGTAATACTATATAACGATATACGTTATTACGTAATAGTATATATCGTTATACGTTATAACGTAACACTATATAACGTTATACGTTATATGGTAATTCTATATAACGTTATACGTTATTCCGTAATAGTATATATCGTTTTACGTTATATGGTAATGCTATATAACGTTATACGTTATATGGTAATAGTATATATCGCTATACGTTATAACGTAACAATATATAACGTTATACGATATATGGTAATTCTATATAACGTTATACGTTATTCCGTAATAGTATATATCGTTTTACGTTATATGGTAATGCTATATAACGTTATACGTGATATGGTAATAGTATATATCGCTATAGGTTATAACGTAACAATATATAACGTTATACGTTATATGGTAATACTATATAACGATATACGTTATTACGTAATAGTATATATTGTTATACGTTATAACGAAACACTATATAACGTTATACGTTATATGGTAATTCTATATAACGTTATACGTTATTCCGTAATAGTATATATCGTTTTACGTTATATGGTAATGCTATATAACGTTATACGTTATATGGTAATGCTATATAACGTTATACGTTATATGGTAATAGTATATATCGCTATACGTTATAACGTAACAATATATAACGTTATACGTTATATGGTAATACTATATAACGATATACGTTATTACGAAATAGTATATATCGTTATACGTTATAACGTAACACTATATAACGTTATACGATACATGGTAATAGTATATATCGTTATACGTTATAACGTAACAATATATAACGTTATACGTTATATGGTAATACTATATAACAATATACGTTATTACGAAATAGTATATATCGTTTTACGTTATATGGTAATGCTATATAACGTTATACCTTATAACGTAACAATATATAACGTTATACGTTATATGGTAATACTATATATCGTTATACGTTATAACGTAACAATATATAACGTTATACGTTATATGGTAATACTATATAACGATATGCGTTATTATGTAATAGTATATATCGTTGTACGTTATAACGTAATACTATATAACGTTATACGTTATGTGGTAATTCTATATAACGTTATACGTTATTACGTAATAGTATATATCGTTTTACCTTATATCGTAATGCTATATAACGTTATACGTTATAACGCAACACTATATAACGTTATACGTTATATGGTAATAGTATATATCGCTATACGTTATAATGTAACAATATATAACGTTATACGTTATATGGTAATACTATGTAACGATATACGTTATTACGTAATAGTATATATCGTTATACGTTATAACGTAACACTATATAACGTTTACGTTATATGGTAATTCTATAAAACGTTATACGTTATTCCGTAATAGTATATACCGTTTTACGTTATATGGTAATACTATATAACGTTATACGTTATATGGTAATAGTATATATCGCTATACGTTATAACGTAACAATATATAACGTTATAAGTTATATGGTAATACTATATAACGATATACGTTATTACGTAATAATATATATCGTTATACGTTATAACGTAACACTATATAACGTTATACGTTACATGGTAATACTATATATCGTTATACGTTATAACGTAACAATATATAACGTTATACGTTATATGGTAATACTATATAACGATATACGTTATTACGTAATAGTATATATCGTTATACCTTATAACGTAATACTATATATCGTTATACGTTATATGGTAATTCTATATAACGATATACGTTATTACGTAATAGTATATATCGTTTTACCTTATATGGTAATGCTATATAACGTTATACGTTATAACGTAACGCTATATAACGCTATACGTTATATGGTAATACTATATAACGATATACGTTATTACGTAATAGTATATACCGTTATACGTTATAACGTAATACTATATAACGTTATACGTTATATGGTAATTCTATATAACGATATACGTTATTACGTAATAGTATATATCGTTTTACCTTATATGGTAATGCTATATAACGTTATACGTTATAACGTAACACTATATAACGTTATACGTTATATGGTAATTATATATATCGCTATACGTTATAACGTAAAAATATATAACGTTATACGTTATATGGTAATACTGTATAACGATATACGTTATTACGTAATAGTATATATCGTTATACGTTATAACGTAACACTATATAACGTTATACGTTATACGGTAATTCTATATAACGTTATACGTTATTGCGTAATAGTATATATCGTTTTACGTTATATGGTAATGCTATATAACGTTATACGTTATATGGTAATAGTATATATCGCTATACGTTATAACGTAACAATATATAACGTTATACGTTATATGGTAATACTGTATATCGTTATACGTTATAACATAACAATATATAACGTTATACGTTATATGGTAATACTATATAACAATATACGGTATTACGAAATAGTATATGTCGTTTTACGTTATATGGTAATGCTATATAACGATATACGTTATAACGTAACACTATATAACGCTATACGTTGGATGGTAATACTGTAAATCGTTATACGTTATAACGTAACAATATATAACGTTATACGTTATATGGTAATACTATATAACGATATACGTTATTACGTAATAGTATATATCGTTATACGTTATAACGTAACACTATATAACGTTATACGTTATATGGTAATGCTATATAACAATATACGTTATTACGAAATAGTATATATCGTTTTACGTTATATGGTAATGCTATATAACGATATACGTTATTACGTAACACTATATAACGCTATACGTTGTATGGTAATACTGTATATCGTTATACGTTATAACGTAACAATATATAACGTTATACGTTATATGGTAATACTATATAACGATATACGTTATTACGTAATAGAATATACCGTTATACGTTATAACGTAACACTATATAACGTTATACGTTATATGGTAATTCTATATAACGTTACACGTTATTACGTAACAGTATATATCGTTTTACGTTATATGGTAATGCTGTATAACGATATACGTTATTACGTAATAGTATATATCGTTATACGTTATAACGTAATACTATATAACGTTATACGTTATATGGCAATTCTATATAACGTTATACGTTATTACGTAATAGTATATATCGTTTTACCTTATATGGTAATGCTATATAACGTTATACGTTATAACGTAACACTATATAACGTTATACGTTATATGGTAATAGTATATATCGCTATACGTTATACCGTAGCAATATATAACGTTATACGTTATTACGTAATAGTATATATCGTTATACGTTATAACGTAACACTATATAACGTTATACGTTATATGGTAATTCTATATAACGTTATACGTTATTCCGTAATAGTATATATCGTTTTACGTTATATGGTAATGCTATATAACGTTATACGTTATATGGTAATAGTATATATCGCTATACGTTATAACGTAACAATATATAACGTTATACGATATATGGTAATTCTATATAACGTTATACGTTATTCCGTAATAGTATATATCGTTTTACGTTATATGGTAATGCTATATAACGTTATACGTTATATGGTAATAGTATATATCGCTATAGGTTATAACGTAACAATATATAACGTTATACGTTATATGGTAATACTATATAAAGATATACGTTATTACGTAATAGTATATATCGTTATACGTTATAACGAAACACTATATAACGTTATACGTTATATGGTAATTCTATATAACGTTATACGTTATTCCGTAATAGTATATATCGATTTACGTTATATGGTAATGCTATATAACGTTATACGTTATATGGTAATGCTATATAACGTTATACGTTATATGGTAATAGTATATATCGCTATACGTTATAACGTAACACTATATAACGTTTACGTTATATGGTAATTCTATAAAACGTTATACGTTATTCCGTAATAGTATATACCGTTTTACGTTATATGGTAATACTATATAACGTTATACGTTATATGGTAATAGTATATATCGCTATACGTTATAACGTAACAATATATAACGTTATAAGTTATATGGTAATACTATATAACGATATACGTTATTACGTAATAATATATATCGTTATACGTTATAACGTAACACTATATAACGTTATACGTTACATGGTAATACTATATATCGTTATACGTTATAACGTAACAATATATAACGTTATACGTTATATGGTAATACTATATAACGATATACGTTATTACGTAATAGTATATATCGTTATACGTTATAACGTAACACTATATAACGTTATACGTTATACGGTAATTCTATATAACGTTATACGTTATTGCGTAATAGTATATATCGTTTTACATTATATGGTAATGCTATATAACGCTATACGTTGGATGGTAATACTGTAAATCGTTATACGTTATAACGTAACAATATATAACGTTATACGTTATATGGTAATACTATATAACGATATACGTTATTACGTAATAGTATATATCGTTATACGTTATAACGTAACACTATATAACGTTATACGTTATATGGTAATGCTATATAACAATATACGTTATTACGAAATAGTATATATCGTTTTACGTTATATGGTAATGCTATATAACGATATACGTTATTACGTAACACTATATAACGCTATACATTGTATGGTAATACTGTATATCGTTATACGTTATAACGTAACAATATATAACGTTATACGTTATATGGTAACACTATATAACGATATACGTTATTACGTAATAGAATATACCGTTATACGTTATAACGTAACACTATATAACGTTATACGTTATATGGTAATTCTATATAACTTTACACGTTATTACGTAACAGTATATATCGTTTTACGTTATATGGTAATGCTATATAACGATATACGTTATTACGTAATAGTATATATCGTTATACGTTATAACGTAACACTATATAACGTTTACGTTATATGGTAATTCTATAAAACGTTATACGTTATTCCGTAATAGTATATACCGTTTTACGTTATATGGTAATACTATATAACGTTATACGTTATATGGTAATAGTATATATCGCTATACGTTATAACGTAACAATATATAACGTTATACGTTATATGGTAATTCTATATAACGATATACGTTATTACGTAATAGTATATATCGTTTTACCTTATATGGTAATGCTATATAACGTTATACGTTATAACGTAACGCTATATAACGCTATACGTTATATGGTAATACTATATAACGATATGCGTTATTACGTAATAGTATATATCGTTATACGTTATAACGTAATACTATATAACGTTATACGTTATATGGTAATTCTATATAACGTTATACGTTATTACGTAATAGTATATATCGTTTTACGTTATAACGTAATACTATATAACGTTATACGTTATAACGTAACAATATATAACATTATACGTTATATGGTAATACTATATAACGATATACGTTATTACGTAATAGTATATACCGTTATACGTTATAACGTAATACTATATAACGTTATACGTTATATGGTAATTCTATATAACGATATACGTTATTACGTAATAGTATATATCGTTTTACCTTATATGGTAATGCTATATAACGTTATACGTTATAACGTAACACTATATAACGTTATACGTTATATGGTAATTATATATATCGCTATACGTTATAACGTAACAATATATAACGTTATACGTTATATGGTAATACTGTATAACGATATACGGTATTACGAAATAGTATATGTCGTTTTACGTTATATGGTAATGCTATATAACGATATACGTTATAACGTAACACTATATAACGCTATACGTTGGATGCTAATACTGTAAATCGTTATACGTTATAACGTAACAATATATAACGTTATACGTTATATGGTAATACTATATAACGATATACGTTATTACGTAATAGTATATATCGTTATACGTTATAACGTAACACTATATAACGTTATACGTTATATGGTAATGCTATATAACAATATACGTTATTACGAAATAGTACATATCGTTTTACGTTATATGGTAATGCTATATAACGATATACGTTATTACGTAACACTATATAACGCTATACGTTGTATGGTAATACTGTATATCGTTATACGTTATAACGTAACAATATATAACGTTATACGTTATATGGTAATACTATATAACGATATACGTTATTACGTAATAGAATATACCGTTATACGTTATAACGTAACACTATATAACGTTATACGTTATATGGTAATTCTATATAACGTTACACGTTATTACGTAACAGTATATATCGTTTTACGTTATATGGTAATGCTATATAACGATATACGTTATTACGTAACACTATATAACGCTATACGTTGTATGGTAATACTGTATATCGTTATACGTTATAACGTAACAATATATAACGTTATACGTTATATGGTAATACTATATAACGATATACGTTATTACGTAATAGTATATATCGTTATACGTTATAACGTAACACTATATAACGTTATACGTTATATGGTAATGCTATATGACAATATACGTTATTACGAAATAGTATATCGTTTTACGTTATATGGTAATGCTATATAACGATATACGTTATTACGTAACACTATATAACGCTATACGTTGTATGGTAATACTGTATATCGTTATACGTTATAACGTAACAATATATAACGTTATACGTTATATGGTAATACTATATAACAATATACGGTATTACGAAATAGTATATGTCGTTTTACGTTATATGGTAATGCTATATAACGATATACGTTATAACGTAACACTATATAACGCTATACGTTGTATGGTAATACTGTAAATCGTTATACGTTATAACGTAACAATATATAACGTTATACGTTATATGGTAATACTATATAACGATATACGTTATTACGTAATAGTATATATCGTTATACGCTACAACGTAACACTATATAACGTTATACGTTATATGGTAATGCTATATAACAATATACGTTATTACGACATAGTATATATCGTTTTACGTTATATGGTAATGCTATATAACGATATACGTTATAACGTAACACTATATAACGCTATACGTTGGATGGTAATACTGTAAATCGTTATACGTTATAACGTAACAATATATAACGTTATACGTTATATGGTAATACTATATAACGATATACGTTATTACGTAATAGAATATACCGTTATACGTTATAACGTAACACTATATAACGTTATACGTTATATGGTAATTCTATATAACGTTACACGTTATTCCGTTACAGTATATATCGTTTTACGTTATATGGTAATGCTATATAACGTTATACGTTATAACGTAACACTATATAACGTTATTCGTTATATGGTAATAGTATATATCGTTATACGTTATATGGTAATAGTATATATCGCTATACGTTATAACGTAACAATATATAACGTTATACGTTATATGGTAATTCTATATAACGTTATACGTTATTCCGTAATAGTATATATCGTTTTACGTTATATGGTAATGCTATATAACGTTATACGTTATATGGTAATAGTATATATCGCTATACGTTATAACGTAACAATATATAACGTTATACGTTATATGGTAATAGTATATATCGCTATACGTTATAACGTAACACTATATAACGTTATACGTTATATGGTAATTCTATATAACGTTATACGTTATTCCGTAATAGTATATATCGTTTTACGTTATATGGTAATGCTATATAACGTTATACGTTATATGGTAATAGTATATATCGCTATACGTTATATCGTAACAATATATAACGTTATACGTTATATGGTAATACTATATAACGATATACGTTATTACGTAATAGTATATATCGTTATACGTTATAACGTAACACTATATAACGTTATACGATACATGGTAATAGTATATATCGTTATACGTTATAACGTCACAATATATAACGTTATACGTTATATGGTAATACTATATATCGTTATACGTTATAACGTAACAATATATAACGTTATACGTTATATGGTAATACTATATAACAATATACGTTATTACGAAATAGTATATATCGTTTTACGTTATATGGTAATGCTATATAACGATATACGTTATAACGTAACACTATATAACGCTATACGTTGTATGGTAATACTGTATATCGTTATACGTTATAACGTAACAATATATAACGTTATACGCTATATGGTAATACTATATAACGATATACGTTATTACGTAATAGTATATATCGTTATACGTTATAACGTAATACTATATAACATTATACGTTATATGGTAATTCTATATAACGTTATACGTTATTACGTAATAGTATATATCGTTTTACGTTATATGGTAATGCTATATAACGTTATACGTTATAACGTAACACTATATAACGTTATTTGTTATATGGTAATAGTATATATCGTTATACGTTATAACGTAACAATATATAACGTTATACGTTATAACGTAAGAATATATAACGTTATACGTTATATGGTAATACTATATAACGATATACGTTATTACGTAATAGTATATATCGTTATACGTTATAACGTAATACTATATAACGTTATACGTTATATGGTAATTCTATATAACGTTATACGTTATTATGTAATAGTATATATCGTTTTACCTTATATGGTAATGCTATATAACGTTATACGTTATAACGTAACACTATATAACGTTATACGTTATATGGTAATACTATATATCGTTATACGTTATAACGTAACAATATATAACGTTATACGTTATATGGTAATACTATATAACGATATACGTTATTACGTAATAGTATATATCGTTATACGTTATAACGTAATACTATATAACGTTATACGTTATATGGTAATTCTATATAACGTTATACGTTATTACGTAATAGTATATATCGTTATACGTTATAACGTAACACTATATAACGTTATACGTTATATGGTAATTCTATATAACGTTATACGTTATTACGTAATAGTATATATCGTTTTACGTTATATGGTAATGCTATATAACGTTATATGTTATAACGTAACACTATATAACGTTATTTGTTATATGGTAATAGTATATACCGTTATACGTTATAACGTAACAATATATAACGTTATACGTTATATGGTAATACTATATATCGTTATATGTTATAACGTAACAATATATAACGTTATACGTTATATGGTAATACTATATAACGATATACGTTATTACGTAATAGTATATATCGTTATACGTTATAACGTAATACTATATAACGTTATACGTTATATGGTAATTCTATATAACGTTATACGTTATTACGTAATAGTATATATCGTTTTACCTTATATGGTAATGCTATATAACGTTATACGTTATAACGTAACACTATATAACGTTATACGTTATATGGTAATACTATATATCGTTATACGTTATAACGTAACAATATATAACGTTATACATTATATGGTAATACTATATAACGATATACGTTATTACGTAATAGTATATATCGTTATACGTTATAACGTAATACTATATAACGTTATACGTTATATGGTAATTCTATATAACGTTATACGTTATTACGTAATAGTATATATCGTTTTACCTTATATGGTAATGCTATATAACGTTATACGTTATAGCGTAACACTATATAACGTTATACGTTACATGGTAATAGTATATATCGCTATACGTTATAACGTAACAATATATAACGTTATACGTTATATGGTAATACTATATAACGATATACGTTATTACGTAATAGTATATATCGTTATACGTTATAACGTAACACTATATAACGTTATACGTTACATGGTAATAGTATATATCGTTATACGTTATAACGTAACAATATATAACGTTATACGTTATATGGTAATACTATATAACGATATACGTTATTACGTAATAGTATATATCGTTATACGTTATAACGTAATACTATATAACGTTATACGTTATATGGTAATTCTATATAACGTTATACGTTATTACGTAATAGTATATATCGTTTTACCTTATATGGTAATGCTATATAACGTTATACGTTATAACGTAACACTATATAACGTTATACGTTATATGGTAATACTATATATCGTTATACGTTATAACGTAACAATATATAACGTTATACGTTATATGGTAATACTACATAACGATATACGTTATTACGTAATAGTATATATCGTTATACGTTATAACGTAATACTATATAACGTTATACGTTATATGGTAATTCTATATAACGTTATACGTTATTACGTAATAGTATATATCGTTTTACCTTATATGGTAATGCTATATAACGTTATACGTTATAACGTAACACTATATAACGTTATACGTTATATGGTAATTCTATATAACGTTATACGTTATTCCGTAATACTATATATCGTTTTACGTTATATGGTAATGCTATATAACGTTATACGTTATATGGTAATAGTATATATCGCTATACGTTGTAACGTAACAATATATAACGTTATACGTTATATGGTAATACTATATAACGATATACGTTATTACGTAGTAGTATATATCGTTATATGTTATAACGTAACACTATATAACGTTATACGTTATATGGTAATTCTATATAACGTTATACGTTACTCCGTAATAGTATATACCGTTTTACGTTATATGGTAATACTATATAACGATATACGTTATTACGTAATAGTATATATCGTTATACGTTATAACGTAACACTATATAACGTTATACGTTACATGGTAATAGTATATATCGTTATACGTTATAACGTCACAATATATAACGTTATACGTTATATGGTAATAGTATATATCGTTATACGTTATAACGTAACAATATATAACGTAATACGTTATATGGTAATACTATATAACGATATACGTTATTACGTAATAGTATATATCGTTATACGTTATAACGTAACACTATATAACGTTGTACGTTATATGGTAATACTATGTATCGTTATACGTTATAACGTAACAATATATAACGTTATACGTTATATGGTAATACTATATAACAATATACGTTATTACGAAATAGTATATATCGTTTTACGTTATATGGTAATGCTATATAACGATATACGTTATAACGTAACACTATATAACGCTATACGTTGTATGGTAATACTGTATATCGTTATACGTTATAACGTAACAATATATAACGTTATACGTTATATGGTAATACTATATAACGATATACGTTATTACGTAATAGTATATATCGTTATACGTTATAACGTAACACTATATAACGTTATACGTTATATGGTAATTCTATATAACGTTATACGCTATTACGTAATAGTATATATCGTTTTACGTTATATGGTAGTGCTATATAACGTTATACGTTATAACGTAACACTATATAACGTTATTCGTTATATGGTAATAATATATATCGTTATACGTTATAACGTAACAATATATAACGTTATACGTTATATGGTAATACTATATATCGTTATACTTTATAACGTAACAATATATAACGTTATACGTTATATGGTAATACTATATAACGATATACGTTATTACGTAATAGTATATATCGTTATACGTTATAACGTAATACTATATAACGTTATACGTTATATGGTAATACTATATAACGACATACGTTATTACGTAATAGTATATATCGTTATACGTTATAACGTAACACTATATAACGTTATACGTTATATGGTAATTCTATATAACGTTATACGTTATTACGTAATAGTATATATCGTTTTACGTTATATGGTAATGCTATATAACGTTATACGTTATAACGTAACACTATATAACGTTATTTGTTATATGGTAATAGTATATATCGTTATACTTTATAACGTAACAATATATAACGTTATACGTTATATGGTAATACTATATATCGTTATACTTTATAACGTAACAATATATAACGTTATACGTTATATGGTAATACTATATAACGATATACGTTATTACGTAATAGTATATATCGTTATACGTTATAACGTAATACTATATAACGTTATACGTTATATGGTAATACTATATAACGATATACGTTATTACGTAATAGTATATATCGTTATACGTTATAACGTAACACTATATAACGTTATACGTTATATGGTAATTCTATATAACGTTATACGTTATTACGTAATAGTATATATCGTTTTACGTTATATGGTAATGCTATATAACGTTATACGTTATAACGTAACACTATATAACGTTATTTGTTATATGGTAATAGTATATATCGTTATACGTTATAACGTAACAATATATAACGTTATACGTTATATGGTAATACTATATATCGTTATACGTTATAACGTAACAATATATAACGTTATACGTTATATGGTAATACTATATAACGATATACGTTATTACGTAATAGTATATATCGTTATACGTTATAACGTAATACTATATAACGTTATACGTTATATGGTAATTCTATATAACGTTGTACGTTATTACGTAATAGTATATATCGTTTTACCTTATATGGTAATGCTATATAACGCTATACGTTATAACGTAACACTATATAACGTTATACGTTATATGGTAATAGTATATATCGCTATACGTTATAACGTAACAATATATAACGTTATACGTTATATGGTAATACTATATAACGATATACGTTATTACGTAGTAGTATATATCGTTATATGTTATAACGTAACATTATATAACGTTATACGTTATATGGTAATTCTATATAACGTTATACGTTACTCCGTAATAGTATATATCGTTTTACGTTATATGGTAATACTATATAACAATATACGTTATTACGTAATAGTATATATCGTTATACGTTATAACGTAACACTATATAACGTTATACGATACATGGTAATAATATATATCGTTATACGTTATAACGTCACAATATATAACGTTATACGTTATATGGTAATAGTATATATCGTTATACGTTATAACGTAACAATATATAACGTAATACGTTATATGGTAATACTATATAACGATATACGTTATTACGTAATAGTATATATCGTTATACGTTATAACGTAACACTATATATCGTTTTACGATATATGGTAATGCTATATAACGTTATACGTTATAACGTAACACTATATAACGTTATACGTTATATGGTAATACTATATATCGTTATACGTTATAACGTAACAATATATAACATTATACGTTATATGGTAATACTATATAACGTTATACGTTATATGGTAATTCTATATAACGTTATACGTTATTACGTAATAGTATCTATCGTTATACGTTATACGGTAATTCTATATAACGTTATACGTTATTCCGTAATAGTATATATCGTTTTACGTTATATGGTAATGCTATATAACGTTATACGTTATATGGTAATAGTATATATCGCTATACGTTATAACGTAACAATATATAACGTTATACGTTATATGGTAATGCTATATAACTATATACGTTATTACGTAATAGTATATATCGTTATAAGTTATAACGTAACACTATATAACGCTATACGTTATATGGTAATTCTATATAACGTTATACGTTATTCCGTAATAGTATATATCGTTTTACGTTATATGGTAATACTATATAACGATATACGTTATTACGTAATAGTATATATCGTTATACGTTATAACATAATACTATATAACGTTATACGTTATATGGTAATTCTATATAACGTTATACGTTATTACGTAATAGTATATATCGTTTTACCTTATATGGTAATGCTATATAACGTTATACGTTATAGCGTAACACTATATAACGTTATACGTTATATGGTAATAGTATATATCGCTATACGTTATAACGTAACAATATATAACGTTATACGTTATATGGTAATACTATATAACGATATACGTTATTACGTAATAGTATATATCGTTATACGTTATAAGGTAACACTATATAACGTTATACGTTATATGGTAATTCTATATAACGTTATACGTTATTCCGTAATACTATATATCGTTTTACGTTATATGGTAATGCTATATAACGTTATACGTTATATGGTAATTCTATATAAGGTTATACGTTATTACGCAATAGTATATATCGTTTTACCTTATATGGTAATGCCATATAACGTTATACGTTATAACGTAACACTATATAACGTTATACGTTATATGGTAATACTATATATCGTTATACGTTATAACGTAACAATATATAACGTTATACGTTATATGGTATTACTATATAACGATATATGTTATTACGTAATAGTATATATCGTTATACGTTATAACGTAACACTATATAACGTTATACGTTATATGGTAATTCTATATAACGTTATACGTTTTTCCGTAATAGTATATATCGTTTTACGTTATATGGTAATGCTATATAACGTTATACGTTATATGGTAATAGTATATATCGCTATACGTTATAACGTAACAATATATAACGTTATACGTTATATGGTAATACTATATAACGATGTACGTTATTACGTAATAGTATATATCGTTATACGTTATAACGTAACACTATATAACGTTATACGTTATATGGTAATTCTATATAACGTTATACGTTATTCCGTAATAGTATATATCGTTTTACGTTATATGGTAATGCTATATAACGTTATTCGTTATATAGTAATAGTATATATCGTTATACGTTATAACGTAACAATATATAACGTTATACGTTATATGGTAATACTATATATCGTTATACGTTATAACGTAACAATATATAACGTTATACGTTATATGGTAATACTATATAACGATATACGTTATTACGTAATAGTATATATCGTTATACGTTATAACGTAATACTATATAACGTTATACGTTATATGGTAATTCTATATAACGTTATACGTTATTACGTAATAGTATATATCGTTTTACCTTATATGGTAATGCTATATAACGTTATACGTTATAGCGTAACACTATATAACGTTATACGTTATATGGTAATAGTATATATCGCTATACGTTATAACGTAACAATATATAACGTTATACGTTATATGGTAGTACTATATAACGATATGCGTTATTACGTAATAGTATATATCGTTATACGTTATAACGTAACACTATATAACGTTATACGTTATATGGTAATTCTATATAACGTTATACGTTATTCCGTAATACTATATATCGCTTTACGTTATATGGTAATGCTATATAACGTTATACGTTATATGGTAATAGTATATATCGCTATACTTTGTAACGTAACAATATATAACGTTATACGTTATATGGTAATACTATATAACGATATACGTTATTACGTAGTAGTATATATCGTTATATGTTATAACGTAACACTATATAACGTTATACGTTATATGGTAATTCTATATAACGTTATACGTTACTCCGTAATAGTATATATCGTTTTACGTTATATGGTAATACTATATAACGATATACGTTATTACGTAATAGTATATATCGTTATACGTTATAACGTAACACTATATAACGTTATACGTTACATGGTAATAGTATATATCGTTATACGTTATAACGTCACAATATATAACGTTATACGTTATATGGTAATAGTATATATCGTTATACGTTATAACGTAACAATATATAACGTAATACGTTATATGGTAATACTATATAACGATATACGTTATTACGTAATAGTATATATCGTTATACGTTATAACGTAACACTATATAACGTTATACGTTATATGGTAATACTATGTATCGTTATACGTTATAACGTAACAATATATAACGTTATACGTTATATGGTAATACTATATAACAATATACGTTATTACGAAATAGTATATATCGTTTTACGTTATATGGTAATGCTATATAACGATATACGTTATAACGTAACACTATATAACGCTATACGTTGTATGGTAATACTGTATATCGTTATACGTTATAACGTAACAATATATAACGTTATACGTTATATGGTAATACTATATATCGTTATACTTTATAACGTAACAATATATAACGTTATACGTTATATGGTAATACTATATAACGATATACGTTATTACGTAATAGTATATATCGTTATACGTTATAACGTAATACTATATAACGTTATACGTTATATGGTAATACTATATAACGATATACGTTATTACGTAATAGTATATATCGTTATACGTTATAACGTAACACTATATAACGTTATACGTTATATGGTAATTCTATATAACGTTATACGTTATTACGTAATAGTATATATCGTTTTACGTTATATGGTAATGCTATATAACGTTATACGTTATAACGTAACACTATATAACGTTATTTGTTATATGGTAATAGTATATATCGTTATACTTTATAACGTAACAATATATAACGTTATACGTTATATGGTAATACTATATATCGTTATACTTTATAACGTAACAATATATAACGTTATACGTTATATGGTAATACTATATAACGATATACGTTATTACGTGATAGTATATATCGTTATACGTTATAACGTAACACTATATATCGTTTTACGATATATGGTAATGCTATATAACGTTATACGTTATAACGTAACACTATATAACGTTATACGTTATATGGTAATACTATATATCGTTATACGTTATAACGTAACAATATATAACATTATACGTTATATGGTAATACTATATAACGTTATACGTTATATGGTAATTCTATATAACGTTATACGTTATTACGTAATAGTATATATCGTTATACGTTATATGGTAATTCTATATAACGTTATACGTTATTCCGTAATAGTATATATCGTTTTACGTTATATGGTAATGCTATATAACGTTATACGTTATATGGTAATAGTATATATCGCTATACGTTATAACGTAACAATATATAACGTTATACGTTATATGGTAATACTATATAACTATATACGTTATTACGTAATAGTATATATCGTTATAAGTTATAACGTAACACTATATAACGCTATACGTTATATGGTAATTCTATATAACGTTATACGTTATTCCGTAATAGTATATATCGTTTTACGTTATATGGTAATACTATATAACGATATACGTTATTACGTAATAGTATATATCGTTATACGTTATAACATAATACTATATAACGTTATACGTTATATGGTAATTCTATATAACGTTATACGTTATTACGTAATAGTATATATCGTTTTACCTTATATGGTAATGCTATATAACGTTATACGTTATAGCGTAACACTATATAACGTTATACGTTATATGGTAATAGTATATATCGCTATACGTTATAACGTAACAATATATAACGTTATACGTTATATGGTAATACTATATAACGATATACGTTATTACGTAATAGTATATATCGTTATACGTTATAAGGTAACACTATATAACGTTATACGTTATATGGTAATTCTATATAACGTTATACGTTATTCCGTAATACTATATATCGTTTTACGTTATATGGTAATGCTATATAACGTTATACGTTATATGGTAATTCTATATAACGTTATACGTTATTACGCAATAGTATATATCGTTTTACCTTATATGGTAATGCCATATAACGTTATACGTTATAACGTAACACTATATAACGTTATACGTTATATGGTAATACTATATATCGTTATACGTTATATGGTAATACTATATAACGATATACGTTATTACGTAATAGAATACATCGTTATACGTTATAACGTAACACTATATAACGTTATACGTTATATGGTAATTCTATATAACGTTATACGTTATTCCGTAATACTATATATCGTTTTACGTTATATGGTAATGCTATATAACGTTATTCGTTATATAGTAATAGTATATATCGTTATACGTTATAACGTAACAATATATAACGTTATACGTTATATGGTAATACTATATATCGTTATACGTTATAACGTAACAATATATAACGTTATACGTTATATGGTAATACTATATAACGATATATGTTATTACGTAATAGTATATATCGTTATACGTTATAACGTAACACTATATAACGTTATACGTTATATGGTAATTCTATATAACGTTATACGTTATATGGTAATACTATATAACAATATACGTTATTACGAAATAGTATATATCGTTTTACGTTATATGGTAATGCTATATAACGATATACGTTATAACGTAACACTATATAACGCTATACGCTGTATGGTAATACTGTATATCGTTATACGTTATAACGCAACAATATATAACGTTATACGTTATATGGTAATACTATATAACGATATACGTTATTACGTAATAGAATACATCGTTATACGTTATAACGTAACACTATATAACGTTATACGTTATATGGTAATTCTATATAACGTTACACGTTATTACGTGATAGTATATATCGTTTTACGTTATATGGTAATGCTATATAACGTTATACGTTATAACTTAACACTATATAACGTTATTCGTTATATGGTAATAGTATATATCGTTATACGTTATAACGTAACAATATATAACGTTATACGTTATATGGTAATACTATATATCGTTATACGTTATAACGTAACAATATATAACGTTATACGTTATATGGTAATACTATATAACGATATACGTTATTACGTAATAGAATACATCGTTATACGTTATAACGTAACACTATATAACGTTATACGTTATATGGTAATTCTATATAACGTTACACGTTATTACGTAATAGTATATATCGTTTTACGTTATATGGTAATGCTATATAACGTTATACGTTATAACGTAACACTATATAACGTTATTCGTTATATGGTAATAGTATATATCGTTATACGTTATAACGTAACAATATATAACGTTATACGTTATATGGTAATACTATATATCGTTATACGTTATAACGTAACAATATATAACGTTATACGTTATATGGTAATACTATATATCGTTATACGTTATAACGTAACACTATATAACGTTATACGTTATATGGTAATACTATATAACGATATACGTTATTACGTAATAGCATATATCGTTATACGTTATAACGTAACACTATATAACGTTATACGTTATATGGTAATTCTATATTACGTTATACGTTATTCCGTAATACTATATATCGTTTTACGTTATATGGTAATGCTATATAACGTTATTCGTTATATAGTAATAGTATATATCGTTATACGTTGTAACGTAACAATATATAACGTTATACGTTATATGGTAATACTATATATCGTTATACGTTATAACGTAACAATATATAACGTTATACGTTATATGGTAATACTATATAACGATATATGTTATTACGTAATAGTATATATCGTTATACGTTATAACGTAACACTATATAACGTTATACGTTATATGGTAATGCTATATAACGTTATACGTTATATGGTAATTCTGTATAACGTTATACGTTATTACGCAATAGTATATATCGTTTTACCTTATATGGTAATGCCATATAACGTTATACGTTATTCCGTAATAGTATATATCGTTTTACGTTATATGGTAATGCTATATAACGTTATACGTTATATGGTAATAGTATATATCGCTATACGTTATAACGTAACAATGTATAACGTTATACGTTATATGGTAATACTATATAACGATATACGTTATTACGTAGTAGTATATATCGTTATATGTTATAACGTAACACTATATAACGTTATACGTTATATGGTAATTCTATATAACGTTATACGTTACTCCGTAATAGTATATATCGTTTTACGTTATATGGTAATACTATATAACAATATACGTTATTACGTAATAGTATATATCGTTATACGTTATAACGTAACACTATATAACGTTATACGTTACATGGTAATAATATATATCGTTATACGTTATAACGTCACAATATATAACGTTATACGTTATATGGTAATAGTATATATCGTTATACGTTATAACGTAACAATATATAACGTAATACGTTATATGGTAATACTATATAACGATATACGTTATTACGTAATAGTATATATCGTTATACGTTATAACGTAACACTATATATCGTTTTACGATATATGGTAATGCTATATAACGTTATACGTTATAACGTAACACTATATAACGTTATACGTTATATGGTAATACTATATATCGTTATACGTTATAACGTAACAATATATAACGTTATACGTTATATGGTAATACTATATAACGTTATACGTTATATGGTAATTCTATATAACGTTATACGTTATTACGTAATAGTATATATCGTTATACGTTATATGGTAATTCTATATAACGTTATACGTTATTCCGTAATAGTATATATCGTTTTACGTTATATGGTAATGCTATATAACGTTATACGTTATATGGTAATAGTATATATCGCTATACGTTATAACGTAACAATATATAACGTTATACGTTATATGGTAATACTATATAACGATATACGTTATTACGTAATAGTATATATCGTTATACGTTATAACGTAACACTATATAACGCTATACGTTATATGGTAATTCTATATAACGTTATACGTTATTCCGTAATTATATATATCGTTTTACGTTATATGGTAATACTATATAACGATATACGTTATTACGTAATAGTATATATCGTTATACGTTATAACATAATACTATATAACGTTATACGTTATATGGTAATTCTATATAACGTTATACGTTATTACGTAATAGTATATATCGTTTTACCTTATATGGTAATGCTATATAACGTTATACGTTATAGCGTAACACTATATAACGTTATACGTTATATGGTAATAGTATATATCGCTATACGTTATAACGTAACAATATATAACGTTATACGTTATATGGTAATACTATATAACGATATACGTTATTACGTAATAGTATATATCGTTATACGTTATAACGTAACACTATATAACGTTATACGTTATATGGTAATTCTATATAACGTTATACGTTATTCCGTAATACTATATATCGTTTTACGTTATATGGTAATGCTATATAACGTTATACGTTATATGGTAATTCTATATAACGTTATACGTTATTACGCAATAGTATATATCGTTTTACCTTATATGGTAATGCCATATAACGTTATACGTTATAACGTAACACTATATAACGTTATACGTTATATGGTAATACTATATATCGTTGTACGTTATAACGTAACAATATATAACGTTATACGTTATATGGTATTACTATATAACGATATATGTTATTACGTAATAGTATATATCGTTTTACGTTATATGGTAATGCTATATAACGTTATACGTTATATGGTAATAGTATATATCGCTATACGTTATAACGTAACAATATATAACGTTATACGTTATATGGTAATACTATATAACGATATACGTTATTACGTAATAGTATATATCGTTATACGTTATAACGTAACACTATATAACGTTATACGTTATATGGTAATTCTATATAACGTTATACGTTATTCCGTAATAGTATATATCGTTTTACGTTATATGGTAATGCTATATAACGTTATACGTTATATAGTAATAGTATATATCGTTATACGTTATAACGTAACAATATATAACGTTATACGTTATATGGTAATACTATATATCGTTATACGTTATAACGTAACAATATATAACGTTATACGTTATATGGTAATACTATATAACGATATACGTTATTACGTAATAGTATATATCGTTATACGTTATAACGTAATACTATATAACGTTATACGTTATATGGTAATTCTATATAACGTTGTACGTTATTACGTAATAGTATATATCGTTTTACCTTATATGGTAATGCTATATAACGCTATACGTTATAACGTAACACTATATAACGTTATACGTTATATGGTAATAGTATATATCGCTATACGTTATAACGTAACAATATATAACGTTATACGTTATATGGTAATACTATATAACGATATACGTTATTACGTAGTAGTATATATCGTTATATGTTATAACGTAACATTATATAACGTTATACGTTATATGGTAATTCTATATAACGTTATACGTTACTCCGTAATAGTATATATCGTTTTACGTTATATGGTAATACTATATAACAATATACGTTATTACGTAATAGTATATATCGTTATACGTTATAACGTAACACTATATAACGTTATACGTTACATGGTAATAATATATATCGTTATACGTTATAACGTCACAATATATAACGTTATACGTTATATGGTAATAGTATATATCGTTATACGTTATAACGTAACAATATATAACGTAATACGTTATATGGTAATACTATATAACGATATACGTTATTACGTAATAGTATATATCGTTATACGTTATAACGTAACACTATATATCGTTTTACGATATATGGTAATGCTATATAACGTTATACGTTATAACGTAACACTATATAACGTTATACGTTATATGGTAATACTATATATCGTTATACGTTATAACGTAACAATATATAACGTTATACGTTATATGGTAATACTATATAACGTTATACGTTATATGGTAATTCTATATAACGTTATACGTTATTACGTAATAGTATATATCGTTATACGTTATATGGTAATTCTATATAACGTTATACGTTATTCCGTAATAGTATATATCGTTTTACGTTATATGGTAATGCTATATAACGTTATACGTTATATGGTAATAGTATATATCGCTATACGTTATAACGTAACAATATATAACGTTATACGTTATATGGTAATACTATATAACGATATACGTTATTACGTAATAGTATATATCGTTATACGTTATAACGTAACACTATATAACGCTATACGTTATATGGTAATTCTATATAACGTTATACGTTATTCCGTAATTATATATATCGTTTTACGTTATATGGTAATACTATATAACGATATACGTTATTACGTAATAGTATATATCGTTATACGTTATAACATAATACTATATAACGTTATACGTTATATGGTAATTCTATATAACGTTATACGTTATTACGTAATAGTATATATCGTTTTACCTTATATGGTAATGCTATATAACGTTATACGTTATAGCGTAACACTATATAACGTTATACGTTATATGGTAATAGTATATATCGCTATACGTTATAACGTAACAATATATAACGTTATACGTTATATGGTAATACTATATAACGATATACGTTATTACGTAATAGTATATATCGTTATACGTTATAACGTAACACTATATAACGTTATACGTTATATGGTAATTCTATATAACGTTATACGTTATTCCGTAATACTATATATCGTTTTACGTTATATGGTAATGCTATATAACGTTATACGTTATATGGTAATTCTATATAACGTTATACGTTATTACGCAATAGTATATATCGTTTTACCTTATATGGTAATGCCATATAACGTTATACGTTATAACGTAACACTATATAACGTTATACGTTATATGGTAATACTATATATCGTTGTACGTTATAACGTAACAATATATAACGTTATACGTTATATGGTATTACTATATAACGATATATGTTATTACGTAATAGTATATATCGTTTTACGTTATATGGTAATGCTATATAACGTTATACGTTATATGGTAATAGTATATATCGCTATACGTTATAACGTAACAATATATAACGTTATACGTTATATGGTAATACTATATAACGATATACGTTATTACGTAATAGTATATATCGTTATACGTTATAACGTAACACTATATAACGTTATACGTTATATGGTAATTCTATATAACGTTATACGTTATTCCGTAATAGTATATATCGTTTTACGTTATATGGTAATGCTATATAACGTTATACGTTATATAGTAATAGTATATATCGTTATACGTTATAACGTAACAATATATAACGTTATACGTTATATGGTAATACTATATATCGTTATACGTTATAACGTAACAATATATAACGTTATACGTTATATGGTAATACTATATAACGATATACGTTATTACGTAATAGTATATATCGTTATACGTTATAACGTAATACTATATAACGTTATACGTTATATGGTAATTCTATATAACGTTGTACGTTATTACGTAATAGTATATATCGTTTTACCTTATATGGTAATGCTATATAACGCTATACGTTATAACGTAACACTATATAACGTTATACGTTATATGGTAATAGTATATATCGCTATACGTTATAACGTAACAATATATAACGTTATACGTTATATGGTAATACTATATAACGATATACGTTATTACGTAGTAGTATATATCGTTATATGTTATAACGTAACATTATATAACGTTATACGTTATATGGTAATTCTATATAACGTTATACGTTACTCCGTAATAGTATATATCGTTTTACGTTATATGGTAATACTATATAACAATATACGTTATTACGTAATAGTATATATCGTTATACGTTATAACGTAACACTATATAACGTTATACGATACATGGTAATAATATATATCGTTATACGTTATAACGTCACAATATATAACGTTATACGTTATATGGTAATAGTATATATCGTTATACGTTATAACGTAACAATATATAACGTAATACGTTATATGGTAATACTATATAACGATATACGTTATTACGTAATAGTATATATCGTTATACGTTATAACGTAACACTATATATCGTTTTACGATATATGGTAATGCTATATAACGTTATACGTTATAACGTAACACTATATAACGTTATACGTTATATGGTAATACTATATATCGTTATACGTTATAACGTAACAATATATAACATTATACGTTATATGGTAATACTATATAACGTTATACGTTATATGGTAATTCTATATAACGTTATACGTTATTACGTAATAGTATCTATCGTTA
>NW_026109233.1:0-66438 GCF_024516045.1 Bombus affinis
CCCGAGGAGCCGGAAGTCTTTATCGAATTGCCTACTGACAAATGTTTACTGTTTATGAATAGTTTCACATAAATAGTATTATTTCCACATAGTAAAGTGCAATGTGATGTCAGAAATGGCTGACAAAATTAGGTGATAACACGAAATATATGCAAGGCAATATAAGGTATATGTATAGCTTGGAAATTGTAATCGTTGCTCGCTCGCTCCGCTCTCTCGTAAAAATCTAGTCCAACCTCACAACCGATCCGACACGTTCGTAAAATTTGAAATATGTCCGCCACCATATCGAATAATGAACGCAAGATGTATTGGTTTTAGGTTGGGCAATAGTTTTCGAGCGAGCGCAGCGAGCGAGAGACGCGTAAAGGTGTGTCACAAACCAACGGTTTGGCACACACGGACATTGAAATATTCGCACCAAGCCCGAGGAGCCGGAAGTCTTTATCGAATTGCCTACTGACAAATGTTTACAGTTTATGAATAGTTTCACATAAATAGTACTATTTCCACATAGTAAAGTGCAATGTGATGTCAGAAATGGCTGACAAAATTAGGTAATAAACACGAAACAAATGCAATGCAATATAAGGTATATGTATAGCTTGGAAATTGTCACCGTTTCCCGCTGGCTCCGCTCGCTCGTAAAAATCTAGTCCAACCTCACAACCGATGCGACACGTTCGCAAATTCGAAATATGTCGCCACCATATCGAATAATGAACGCAAGATGGCTTGGTTTTAGGTTAAGCTATAGCTTTCGAGCGAGCGTAGCGAGCGAGAGACGTGTAAAGGTGTGTCACAAACCAACGGTTTGGCACATACGGACATTGAAATATTCGCACCAGCCCGAGGAGCCGGAAGTCTTTATCGAATTGCCTACTGACAAATGTTTACAGTTTATGAATAGTTTCACATAAATAGTACTATTTCCACATAGTAAAGTGCAATGTGATGTCAGAAATGACTGACAAAATTAGGTAATAACAGGAAACAAATGCAATGCAATATAAGGTATATGCATAGCTTGGAAATTGTCACCGTTGCTCGCTCGCTCCTCTCGCTCGTAAAAATCTAGTCCAACCTCACAACCGATGCGACACGTTCGCAAATTCGAAATATGTCGCCACCATATCGATTACTGAACGCAAGATGTATGGTTTTAGGTTAGGCTATAGCTTTCGAGCGAGCGCAGCGAGCGAGGAGACGCGTAAAGGTGTGTCACAAACCTACGGTTTGGCACATACGGACATTGAAATATTCGCACCAGCCCGAGGAGCCGGAAGTCTTTATCGAATTGCCTACTGACAAATGTTTACAGTTTATGAATAGTTTCACATAAATAGTACTATTTCCACATAGTAAAGTTCAATGTGATGTCAGAAATGGCTGACAAAATTAGGTAATAACTCGAAACAAATGCAATGCAATATAAGGTATATGTATAACTTGGAAATTGTGATCGTTGGCTCGCTCGCTCCGCTCGCCCGTAAAAATTTAGTCCAACGTCACAACCGATGCGACACGTTCGCAAATTCGAAATATGTCACCACCATATCGAATACTGAACGCAAGATGTATGGTTTTATGTTGGGCAATAGATTTCGAGCGAGCGCAGCGAGCGAGGGGGACGCGTAAAGGTGTGTCACAAACCAACGGTTTGGCACATACGGACATTGAAATATTCGCACCAGCCCGAGGAGCCGGAAGTCTTTATCCTATGGCCTACTGACAAATGTTTACAGTTTGTGAATAGTTTCACATAAATAGTACTATTTCCACATAGTAAAGTGCAATGTGATGTCAGAAATGGCTGACAAAATTAGGTAATAACACGAAACAAATGCAATGCAATATAAGGTATATGTATAGCTTGGAAATTGTCACCGTTTCTCGCTCGCTCCGCTCGCTCGTAAAAATCTAGTCCAACCTCACAACCGATGCGACACGTTCGCAAATTCGAAATATGTCGCCACCATATCGAATAATGAACGCAAGATGGATTGGTTTTAGGTTGGGCAATAGTTTTCGAGCGAGCGCAGCGAGCGAGGGACGCGTAAAGGTGTGTCACAAACCAACGGTTTGGCACATACGGACATTGAAATATTCGCACCAGCCCGAGGAGCCGGAAGTCTTTATCGAATTGCCTACTGACAAATGTTTACAGTTTATGAATAGTTTCACATAAATAGTACTATTTCCACAAAGTGCAATGTGATGTCAGAAATGGCTGACAAAATTAGGTAATAACACGAAATATATGCAAGGCAATATAAGGTATATATATAACTTGGAAATTGTGATCGTTGCTCGCTCGCTCCGCTCGTATGTAAAAATCTAGTCCAACCTCACAACCGATGCGACATGTTCGCAAATTCGAAATATGTCACCGCCATATCGAATACTGAACGCAAGATGGCTTGGTTTTAGGTTAAGCTATAGCTTTCGAGCGAGCGTAGCGAGCGAGAGACGTGTAAAGGTGTGTCACAAACCAACGGTTTGGCACATACGGACATTGAAATATTCGCACCAGCCCGAGGAGCCGGAAGTCTTTATCGAATTGCCTACTGACAAATGTTTACAGTTTATGAATAGTTTCACATAAATAGTACTATTTCCACATAGTAAAGTGCAATGTGATGTCAGAAATGGCTTGACAAAATTAGGTAATAACACGAAACAAATGCAATGCAATATAAGGTATATGCATAGCTTGGAAATTGTCACCGTTGCTCGCTCGCTCCTCTCGCTCGTAAAAATCTAGTCCAACCTCACAACCGATGCGACACGTTCGCAAATTCGAAATATGTCGCCACCATATCGATTACTGAACGCAAGATGTATGGTTTTAGGTTAGGCTATAGCTTTCGAGCGAGCGCTGCGAGCGAGAGACGCGTAAAGGTGTGTCACAAACCAACGGTTTGGCACATACGGACATTGAATTATTCGCACCAGCCCGAGGAGCCGGAAGTCTTTATCGAATTGCCTACTGACAAATGTTTACAGTTTATGAATATTTCACATAAATAGTACTATTTCCACATAGTAAAGTGCAATGTGATGTCAGAAATGGCTGACAAAATTAGGTAATAACTCGAAACAAATGCAATGCAATATAAGGTATATGTATAACTTCGAAATTGTGATCGTTGCTCGCTCGCTCCGCTCGCTCGTAAAAATCTAGTCCAACGTCCACAACCGATGCGACACGTTCGCAAATTCGAAATATGTCACCACCATATCGATTACTGAACGCAAGATGTATGGTTTTAGGTTAAGCTATAGCTTTCGAGCGAGCGCACCGAGCGAGAGTCGCGTAAAGGTGTGTCACAAACCAACGGTTTGGCACATAGGGACATTGAAATATTCCCACCAGCCCGAGGAGCCGGAAGTCTTTATCGAATTGCCTACTGACAAATGTTTACAGTTTATGAATAGTTTCACATAAATAGTACTATTTCCACATACTACAGTGCAATGTGATGTCCGAAATGGCTGACAAAATTAGGTAATAACACGAAACAAATGCAATGCAATATAAGGTATATGTATAGCTTGGAAATTGTCACCGTTGCTCGCTCGCTCCGCTCGCTCGTAAAAATCTAGTCCAACCTCACAACCGATGCGACCACGTTCGCAAATTCGAAATATGTCGCCACCATATCGATTACTGAACGCAAGATGTATGGTTTTAGGTTAGGCTATAGCTTTCTAGCGAGCGCAGCGAGCGAGAGACGCGTAAAGGTGTGTCACAAACCAACGGTTTGGCACATACGGACATTGAAATATTCGCACCAGCCCGAGGAGCCGGAAGTCTTTATCGAATTGCCTACTGACAAATGTTTACAGTTTATGAATAGTTTCACATAAATAGTACTATTTCCACATAGTAAAGTGCAATGTGATGTCAGAAATGGCTGACAAAATTAGGTAATAACACGAAATATATGCAAGGCAATATAAGGTATATGTACAGCTTGGAAATTGTGATCGTTGCTCGCTCGCTCCGCTCGCTCGTAAAAATCTAGTCCAACGTCACAACCGATGCGACACATTCGCAAATTCGAAATATGTCACCACCATATCGAATACTGAACGCAAGATGATTGGTTTTAGGTTAAGCTATAGCTTTCGAGCGAGCGTAGCGAGCGAGAGCCGTGTAATGGTGTGTCACAAACCAACGGTTTGGCACATAGGGACATTGAAATATTCCCACCAGCCCGAGGAGCCGGAAGTCTTTATCGAATTGCCTACTGACAAATGTTTACAGTTTATGAATAGTTTCACATAAAAAGTACTATTTCCACATACTACAGTGCAATGTGATGTCCGAAATGGCTGACAAAAATTAGGTAATAACACGAAACAAATGCAATGCAATATAAGGTATATGTATAACTTGGAAATTGTGATCGTTGCTCGCTCGCTCCGCTCGCTCGTAAAAATCTAGTCCAACGTCACAACCGATACGACACGTTCGCAAATTCGAAATATGTCACCACCATATCGAATACTGAACGCAAGATGGATTGTTTTAGGTTAAGCTATAGCTTTCGAGCGAGCGTAGCGAGCGAGAGCCGTGTAATGGTGTGTCACAAACCAACGGTTTGGCACATAGGGACATTGAAATATTCCCACCAGCCCGAGGAGCCGGAAGTCTTTATCGAATTGCCTACTGACAAATGTTTACAGTTTATGAATAGTTTCACATAAATAGTACTATTTTCCACATAGTAAAGTGCAATGTGATGTCAGAAATGGCTGACAAAATTAGGTAATAACACGAAATATATGCAAGGCAATATAAGGTATATGTATAGCTTGGAAATTGTGATCGTTGCTCGCTCGCTCCGCTCGCTCGTAAAAATATAGTCCGACCTCACAACCGATGCGACACGTTCGCAAATTCGAAAATATGTCACCACCATATCGATTACTGAACGCAAGATGTATGGTTTTATGTTGGGCAATAGATTTCGAGCGAGCGCAGCGAGCGAGCGACGCGTAAAGGTGTGTCACAAACCAACGGCTTGGCACATACGGACATTGAAATATTCGCACCAGCCCGAGGAGCCGGAAGTCTTTATCCTATGGCCTACTGACAAATGTTTACAGTTTGTGAATAGTTTCACATAAATAGTACTATTTCCACATAGTAAAGTGCAATGTGATGTCAGAAATGGCTGACAAAATTAGGTAATAACACGAAACAAATGCAATGCAATATAAGGTATATGTATAGCTTGGAAATTGTCACCGTTTCTCGCTCGCTCCGCTCGCTCGTAAAAATCTAGTCCAACCTCACAACCGATGCGACACGTTCGCAAATTCGAAATATGTCGCCACCATATCGAATAATGAACGCAAGATGGATTGGTTTTAGGTTGGGCAATAGTTTTCGAGCGAGCGCAGCGAGCGAGGGACCGCGTAAAGGTGTGTCACAAACCAACGGTTTGGCACATACGGACATTGAAATATTCGCACCAGCCCGAGGAGCCGGAAGTCTTTATCGAATTGCCTACTGAGAAATGTTTACAGTTTATGAATAGTTTTCACATAAATAGTACTATTTCCACATACTACAGTGCAATGTGATGTCCGAAATGGCTGACGAAATTAGGTAATAACACGAAACAAATGCAAGGCAATATAAGGTATATGTATAGCTTGGAAACTGTCACCGTTGCTCGCTCGCTCCGCTCGCTCGTAAAAATCTAGTCCAACCTCACAAACCGATCCGACACGTTCGAAAATTTGAAATATGTCGCCACCATATCGAATAATGAACGCAAGATATATTGGTTTTAGGTTGGGCAATAGTTTTCGAGCGAGCGCAGCGAGCGAGAGACGCGTAAAGGTGTGTCACAAACCAACGGTTTGGCACATACGGACATTGAAAATATTCGCACCAGCCCGAGGAGCCGGAAGTCTTTATCGAATTGCCTACTGACAAATGTTTACAGTTTATGAATACTTTCACATAAATAGTACTATTTCCACAAAGTGCAATGTGATGTCAGAAATGGCTGACAAAATTAGGTAATAACACGAAATATATGCAAGGCAATATAAGGTATATGTATAACTTGGAAATTGTGATCGTTGCTCGCTCGCTCCGCTCGTATGTAAAAATCTAGTCCAACCTCACAACCGATGCGACATGTTCGCAAATTCGAAATATGTCACCGCCATATCGAATACTGAACGCAAGATGGCTTGGTTTTAGGTTAGGCTATAGCTTTCGGGCGAGCGTAGCGAGCGAGAGACGTGTAAAGGTGTGTCACAAACCAACGGTTTGGCACATACGGACATTGAAATATTCGCACCAGCCCGAGGAGCCGGAAGTCTTTATCGAATTGCCTACTGACAAATGTTTACAGTTTATGAATAGTTTCACATAAATAGTACTATTTCCACATAGTAAAGTGCAATGTGATGTCAGAAATGGCTGACAAAATTAGGTAATAACACGAAACAAATGCAATGCAATATAAGGTATATGCATAGCTTGGAAATTGTCACCGTTGCTCGCTCGCTCCTCTCGCTCGTAAAATCTAGTCCAACCTCACAACCGATGCGACACGTTCGCAAATTCGAAATATGTCGCCACCATATCGATTACTGAACGCAAGATGTATGGTTTTAGGTTAGGCTATAGCTTTCGAGCGAGCGCTGCGAGCGAGAGACGCGTAAAGGTGTGTCACAAACCAACGGTTTGGCACATACGGACATTGAATTATTCGCACCAGCCCCGAGGAGCCGGAAAGTCTTTATCGAATTGCCTACTGACAAATGTTTACAGTTTATGAATAGTTTCACATAAATAGTACTATTTCCACATAGTAAAGTGCAATGTGATGTCAGAAATGGCTGACAAAATTAGGTAATAACTCGAAACAAATGCAATGCAATATAAGGTATATGTATAACTTCGAAATTGTGATCGTTGCTCGCTCGCTCCGCTCGCTCGTAAAATCTAGTCCAATGTCACAACCGATGCGACACGTTCGCAAATTCGAAATATGTCACCACCATATCGATTACTGAACGCAAGATGTATGGTTTTAGGTTAAGCTATAGCTTTCGAGCGAGCGCAGCGAGCGAGAGTCGCGTAAAGGTGTGTCACAAACCAACGGTTTGGCACATAGGGACATTGAAATATTCCCACCAGCCCGAGGAGCCGGAAGTCTTTATCGAATTGCCCTACTGACAAATGTTTACAGTTTATGAATAGTTTCACATAAATAGTACTATTTCCACATACTACAGTGCAATGTGATGTCCGAAATGGCTGACAAAATTAGGTAATAACACGAAACAAATGCAATGCAATATAAGGTATATGTATAGCTTGGAAATTGTCACCGTTGCTCGCTCGCTCCGCTCGCTCGTAAAAATCTAGTCCAACCTCACAACCGATGCGACACGTTCGCAAATTCGAAATATGTCGCCACCATATCGATTACTGAACGCAAGATGTATGGTTTTAGGTTAGGCTATAGCTTTCTAGCGAGCGCAGCGAGCGAGAGACGCGTAAAGGTGTGTCACAAACCAACGGTTTGGCACATACGGACATTGAAATATTCGCACCAGCCCGAGGAGCCGGAAGTCTTTATCGAATTGCCTACTGACAAATGTTTACAGTTTATGAATAGTTTCACATAAATAGTACTATTTCCACATAGTAAAGTGCAATGTGATGTCAGAAATGGCTGACAAAATTAGGTAATAACACGAAATATATGCAAGGCAATATAAGGTATATGTATAGCTTGGAAATTGTGATCGTTGCTCGCTCGCTCCGCTCGCTCGTAAAAATCTAGTCCGAACTCACAACCGATGCGACACGTTCGCAAATTCCAAATATGTCACCACCATATCGATTACTGAACGCAAGATGTATGGTTTTATGTTGGGCAATAGATTTCGAGCGAGCGCAGCTAGCGAGGGACGCGTAAAGGTGTGTCACAAACCAACGGTTTGGCACATACGGACATTGAAATATTCGCACCAGCCCGAGGAGCCGGAAGTCTTTATCGAATTGCCTACTGACAAATGTTTACAGTTTATGAATAGATTCACATAAATAGTACTATTTCCACATAGTAAAGTGCAATGTGATGTCAGAAATGGCTGACAAAATTAGGTAATAACACGAAACAAATGCAATGCAATATAAGGTATATGTATAGCTTGGAAGTTGTCACCGTTGCTCGCTCGCTCCGCTCGCTCGTAAAAATCTAGTCCAACCTCACAACCGATGCGACACGTTCGCAAATTCGAAATATGTCGCCACCATATCGATTACTGAACGCAAGATGTATGGTTTTAGGTTAGGCTATAGCTTTCGAGCGAGTGCAGCGAGCGAGATACGCGTAAAGGTGTGTCACAAACCAACGGTTTGGCAAATACGGACATTGAAATATTCGCACCAGCCCCAGGAGCCGGAAGTCTTTATCGAATTGCCTACTGACAAATGTTTACAGTTTATGAATAGTTTCACATAAATAGTACTATTTCCACATAGTAAAGTGCAATGTGATGTCAGAAATGGCTGACAAAATTAGGTAATAACACGAAACAAATGCAATGCAATATAAGGTATATGTATAGCCTGGAAATTGTTACCGTTGCTCGCTCGCTCCGCTCGCTCGTAAAAATCTAGTCCAACGTCACAACCGATGCGACACGTTCGCAAATTCGAAATATGTCACCACCATATCGAATACTGAACGCAAGATGGATTGGTTTTAGGTTAAGCTATAGCTTTCGAGCGAGCGTAGCGAGCGAGAGCCGTGTAATGGTGTGTCACAAACCAACGGTTTGGCACATAGGGACATTGAAATATTCCCCCAGCCCGAGGAGCCGGAAGTCTTTATCGAATTGCCTACTGACAAATGTTTACAGTTTATGAATAGTTTCACATAAATAGTACTATTTCCACATACTACAGTGCAATGTGATGTCCGAAATGGCTGACAAAATTAGGTAATAACACGAAACAAATGCAATGCAATATAAGGTATATGTATAGCTTGGAAATTGTCACCGTTGCTCGCTCGCTCCGCTCGCTCGTAAAAATCTAGTCCAACCTCACAACCGATGCGACACGTTCGCAAATTCGAAATATGTCGCCACCATATCGAATAATGAACGCAAGATGGCTTGGTTTTAGTTTAAGCTATAGCTTTCGAGCGAGCGTAGCGAGCGAGAGACGTGTAAAGGTGTGTCACAAACCAACGGTTTGGCACATACGGACATTGAAATATTCGCACCAGCCCGAGGAGCCGGAAGTCTTTATCGAATTGCCTACTGACAAATGTTTACAGTTTATGAATAGTTTCACATAAATAGTACTATTTCCACATAGTAAAGTGCAATGTGATGTCAGAAATGGCTGACAAAATTAGGTAATAACACGAAATATATGCAAGGCAATATAAGGTATATGTATAGCTTGGAAATTGTAATCGTTGCTCGCTCGCTCCGCTCGCTCGTAAAAATCTAGTCCAACCTCACAACCGATGCGACACGTTCGCAGATTCGAAATATGTCGCCACCATATCGATTACTGAACGCAAGATGTATGGTTTTATGTTGGGCAATAGATTTCGAGCGAGCGCAGCGAGCGAGGGACGCGTAAAGGTGTGTCACAAACCAACGGTTTGGCACATACGGACATTGAAATATTCGCACCAGCCCGCGGAGCCGGAAGTCTTTATCCTATGGCCTACTGACAAATGTTTACAGTTTGTGAATAGTTTCACATAAATAGTACTATTTCCACATAGTAAAGTGCAATGTGATGTCAGAAATGGCTGACAAAATTAGGTAATAACACGAAACAAATGCAATGCAATATAAGGTATATGTATAGCTTGGAAATTGTCACCGTTTCTCGCTCGCTCCGCTCGCTCGTAAAAATCTAGTCCAACCTCACAACCGATGCGACACGTTCGCAAATTCGAAATATGTCGCCACCATATCGAATAATGAACGCAAGATGGATTGGTTTTAGGTTGGGCAATAGTTTTCGAGCGAGCGCAGCGAGCGGGGGACGCGTAAAGGTGTGTCACAAACCAACGGTTTGGCACATACGGACATTGAAATATTCGCACCAGCCCGAGGAGCCGGAAGTCTTTATCGAATTGCCTACTGACAAATGTTTACAGTTTATGAATAGTTTCACATAAATAGTACTATTTCCACATAGTAAAGTGCAATGTGATGACAGAAATGGCTGACAAAATTAGGTAATAACACGAAATATATGCAAGGCAATATAAGGTATATGTATAACTTGGAAATTGTGATCGTTGCTCGCTCGCTCCGCTCGCTCGTAAAAATCTAGTCCAACCTCACAACCGATGCGACATGTTCGCAAATTCGAAATATGTCACCGCCATATCGAATACTGAACGCAAGATGGCTTGGTTTTAGGTTAAGCTATAGCTTTCGAGCGAGCGTAGCGAGCGAGAGACGTGTAAAGGAGTGTCACAAACCAACGGTTTGGCACATACGGTCATTGAAATATTCGCACCAGCCCGAGGAGCCGGAAGTCTTTATCGAATTGCCTACTGACAAATGTTTACAGTTTATGAAAAGTTTCACATAAATAGTACTATTTCCACATAGTAAAGTGCAATGTGATGTCAGAAATGGCTGACAAAATTAGGTAATAACACGAAACAAATGCAATGCAATATAAGGTATATGTATAGCTTGGAAGTTGTCACCGTTGCTCGCTCGCTCCGCTCGCTCGTAAAAATCTAGTCCAACCTCACAACCGATGCGACATGTTCGCAAATTCGAAATATGTCACCGCCATATCGAATACTGAACGCAAGATGGCTTGGTTTTAGGTTAAGCTATAGCTTTCGAGCGAGCGTAGCGAGCGAGAGACGTGTAAAGGAGTGTCACAAACCAACGGTTTGGCACATACGGTCATTGAAATATTCGCACCAGCCCGAGGAGCCGGAAGTCTTTATCGAATTGCCTACTGACAAATGTTTACAGTTTATGAATAGTTTCACATAAATAGTACTATTTCCACATAGTAAAGTGCAATGTGATGTCAGAAATGGCTGACAAAATTAGGTAATAACACGAAATATATGCAAGGCAATATAAGGTATATGTATAGCTTGGAAATTGTGATCGTTGCTCGCTCGCTCCGCTCGCTCGTAAAAATCTAGTCCGAACTCACAACCGATGCGACACGTTCGCAAATTCGAAATATGTCACCACCATATCGATTACTGAACGCAAGATGTATGGTTTTATGTTGGGCAATAGATTTCGAGCGAGCGCAGCTAGCGAGGGACGCGTAAAGGTGTGTCACAAACCAACGGTTTGGCACATACGGACATTGAAATATTCGCACCAGCCCGAGGAGCCGGAAGTCTTTATCGAATTGCCTACTGACAAATGTTTACAGTTTATGAATAGTTTCACATAAATAGTACTATTTCCACATAGTAAAGTGCAATGTGATGTCAGAAATGGCTGACAAAATTAGGTAATAACACGAAACAAATGCAATGCAATATAAGGTATATGTATAGCTTGGAAATTGTCACCGTTGCTCGCTCGCTCCGCTCGCTCGTAAAAATCTAGTCCAACGTCACAACCGATGCGACACGTTCGCAAATTCGAAATATGTCACCACCATATCGAATACTGAACGCAAGATGGATTGGTTTTAGGTTAAGCTATAGCTTTCGAGCGAGCGTAGCGAGCGAGAGCCGTGTAATGGTGTGTCACAAACCAACGGTTTGGCACATAGGGACATTGAAATATTCCCCCAGCCCGAGGAGCTGGAAGTCTTTATCGAATTGCCTACTGACAAATGTTTACAGTTTATGAATAGTTTCACATAAATAGTACTATTTCCACATACTACAGTGCAATGTGATGTCCGAAATGGCTGACAAAATTAGGTAATAACACGAAACAAATGCAATGCAATATAAGGTATATGTATAGCTTGGAAATTGTCACCGTTGCTCGCTCGCTCCGCTCGCTCGTAAAAATCTAGTCCAACCTCACAACCGATGCGACACGTTCGCAAATTCGAAATATGTCGCCACCATATCGAATAATGAACGCAAGATAGCTTGGTTTTAGTTTAAGCTATAGCTTTCGAGCGAGCGTAGCGAGCGAGAGACGTGTAAAGGTGTGTCACAAACCAACGGTTTGGCACATACGGACATTGAAATATTCGCACCAGCCCGAGGAGCCGGAAGTCTTTATCGAATTGCCTACTGACAAATGTTTACAGTTTATGAATAGTTTCACATAAATAGTACTATTTCCACATAGTAAAGTGCAATGTGATGTCAGAAATGGCTGACAAAATTAGGTAATAACACGAAACAAATGCAATGCAATATAAGGTATATGTATAGCTTGGAAATTGTCACCGTTTCTCGCTCGCTCCGCTCGCTCGTAAAAATCTAGTCCAACCTCACAATCGATGCGACACGTTCGCAAATTCGAAATATGTCACCGCCATATCGAATACTGAACGCAAGATGGCTTGGTTTTAGGTTAAGCTATAGCTTTCGAGCGAGCGTAGCGAGCGAGAGACGTGTAAAGGAGTGTCACAAACCAACGGTTTGGCACATACGGTCATTGAAATATTCGCACCAGCCCGAGGAGCCTGAAGTCTTTATCGAATTGCCTACTGACAAATGTTTACAGTTTGTGAATAGTTTCACATAAATAGTACTATTTCCACATAGTAAAGTGCAATGTGATGTCAGAAATGGCTGACAAAATTAGGTAATAACACGAAACAAATGCAATGCAATATAAGGTATATGTATAGCTTGGAAATTGTCACCGTTTCTCGCTCGCTCCGCTCGCTCGTAAAAATCTAGTCCAACCTCACAACCGATGCGACACGTTCGCAAATTCGAAATATGTCGCCACCATATCGAATAATGAACGCAAGATGGCTTGGTTTTAGTTTAAGCTATAGCTTTCGAGCGAGCGTAGCGAGCGAGAGACGTGTAAAGGTGTGTCACAAACCAACGGTTTGGCACATACGGACATTGAAATATTCGCACCAGCCCGAGGAGCCGGAAGTCTTTATCGAATTGCCTACTGACAAATGTTTACAGTTTATGAATAGTTTCACATAAATAGTACTATTTCCACATACTAAAGTGCAATGTGATGTCAGAAATGGCTGACAAAATTAGGTAATAACACGAAACAAATGCAATGCAATATAAGGTATATGTATAGCTTGGAAATTGTCACCGTTTCTCGCTCGCTCCGCTCGCTCGTAAAAATCTAGTCCAACCTCACAATCGATGCGACACGTTCGCAAATTCGAAATATGTCACCGCCATATCGAATACTGAACGCAAGATGGCTTGGTTTTAGGTTAAGCTATAGCTTTCGAGCGAGCGTAGCGAGCGAGAGACGTGTAAAGGAGTGTCACAAACCAACGGTTTGGCACATACGGTCATTGAAATATTCGCACCAGCCCGAGGAGCCGGAAGTCTTTATCGAATTGCCTACTGACAAATGTTTACAGTTTGTGAATAGTTTCACATAAATAGTACTATTTCCACATAGTAAAGTGCAATGTGATGTCAGAAATGGCTGACAAAATTAGGTAATAACACGAAACAAATGCAATGCAATATAAGGTATATGTATAGCTTGGAAATTGTCACCGTTTCTCGCTCGCTCCGCTCGCTCGTAAAAATCTAGTCCAACCTCACAACCGATGCGACACGTTCGCAAATTCGAAATATGTCGCCGCCATATCGAATAATGAACGCAAGATGGCTTGGTTTTAGTTTAAGCTATAGCTTTCGAGCGAGCGTAGCGAGCGAGAGACGTGTAAAGGTGTGTCACAAACCAACGGTTTGGCACATACGGACATTGAAATATTGGCACCAGCCCGAGGAGCCGGAAGTCTTTATCGAATTGCCTACTGACAAATGTTTACAGTTTATGAATAGTTTCACATAAATAGTACTATTTCCACATAGTAAAGTGCAATGTGATGTCAGAAATGGCTGACAAAATTAGGTAATAACACGAAATATATGCAAGGCAATATAAGGTATATGTATAGCTTGGAAATTGTAATCGTTGGTCGCTCCCTCCGCTCGCTCGTAAAAATCTAGTCCAACCTCACAACCGATGCGACACGTTCGCAAATTCGAAATATGTCGCCACCATATCGATTACTGAACGCAAGATGTATGGTTTTATGTTGGGCAATAGATTTCGAGCGAGCGCAGCGAGCGAGGGACGCGTAAAGGTGTGTCACAAACCAACGGTTTGGCACATACGGACATTGAAATATTCGCACCAGCCCGCGGAGCCGGAAGTCTTTATCCTATGGCCTACTGACAAATGTTTACAGTTTGTGAATAGTTTCACATAAATAGTACTATTTCCACATAGTAAAGTGCAATGTGATGTCAGAAATGGCTGACAAAATTAGGTAATAACACGAAACAAATGCAATGCAATATAAGGTATATGTATAGCTTGGAAATTGTCACCGTTTCTCGCTCGCTCCGCTCGCTCGTAAAAATCTAGTCCAACCTCACAACCGATGCGACACGTTCGCAAATTCGAAATATGTCGCCACCATATCGAATAATGAACGCAAGATGGATTGGTTTTAGGTTGGGCAATAGTTTTCGAGCGAGCGCAGCGAGCGGGGGACGCGTAAAGGTGTGTCACAAACCAACGGTTTGGCACATACGGACATTGAAATATTCGCACCAGCCCGAGGAGCCGCAAGTCTTTATCGAATTGCCTACTGACAAATGTTTACAGTTTATGAATAGTTTCACATAAATAGTACTATTTCCACATAGTAAAGTGCAATGTGATGTCAGAAATGGCTGACAAAATTAGGTAATAACACGAAACAAATGCAATGCAATATAAGGTATATGTATAGCTTGGAAGTTGTCACCGTTGCTCGCTCGCTCCGCTCGCTCGTAAAAATCTAGTCCAACCTCACAACCGATGCGACATGTTCGCAAATTCGAAATATGTCACCGCCATATCGAATACTGAACGCAAGATGGCTTGGTTTTAGGTTAAGCTATAGCTTTCGAGCGAGCGTAGCGAGCGAGAGACGTGTAAAGGAGTGTCACAAACCAACGGTTTGGCACATACGGTCATTGAAATATTCGCACCAGCCCGAGGAGCCGGAAGTCTTTATCGAATTGCCTACTGACAAATGTTTACAGTTTATGAATAGTTTCACATAAATAGTACTATTTCCACATAGTAAAGTGCAATGTGATGTCAGAAATGGCTGACAAAATTGGGTAATAACACGAAACAAATGCAATGCAATATAAGGTATATGTATAGCTCGGAAGTTGTCACCGTTGCTCGCTCGCTCCGCTCGCTCGTAAAAATCTAGTCCAACCTCACAACCGATGCGACATGTTCGCAAATTCGAAATATGTCACCGCCATATCGAATACTGAACGCAAGATGGCTTGGTTTTAGGTTAAGCTATAGCTTTCGAGCGAGCGTAGCGAGCGAGAGACGTGTAAAGGTGTGTCACAAACCAACGGTTTGGCACATACGGACATTGAAATATTCGCACCAGCCCGAGGAGCCGGAAGTCTTTATCGAATTGCCTACTGACAAATGTTTACAGTTTATGAATAGTTTCACATAAATAGTACTATTTCCACATAGTAAAGTGCAATGTGATGTCAGAAATGGCTGACAAAATTAGGTAATAACACGAAATATATGCAAGGCAATATAAGGTATATGTATAGCTTGGAAATTGTAATCGTTGCTCGCTCGCTCCGCTCGCTCGTAAAAATCAAGTCCAACCTCACAACCGATGCGACACGTTCGCAAATTCGAAATATGTCACCACCATATCGATTACTGAACGCAAGATGTATGGTTTTAGGTTAGGCTATAGCTTTCGAGCGAGCGCAGCGAGCGAGAGACGCGTAAAGGTGTGTCACAAACCAACGGTTTGGCACATACGGACATTGAAATATTCGCACCAGCCCGAGGAGCCGGAAGTCTTTATCGAATTGCCTACTGACAAATGTTTACAGTTTATGAATAGTTTCACATAAATAGTACTATTTCCACATAGTAAAGTGCAATGTGATGTCAGAAATGGCTGACAAAATTAGGTAATAACACGAAACAAATGCAATGCAATATAAGGTATATGTATAGCTTGGAAATTGTCACCGTTGCTCGCTCGCTCCGCTCGCTCGTAAAAATCTAGTCCAACGTCACAACCGATGCGACACGTTCGCAAATTCGAAATATGTCACCACCATATCGAATACTGAACGCAAGATGGATTGGTTTTAGGATAAGCTATAGCTTTCGAGCGAGCGTAGCGAGCGAGAGCCGTGTAATGGTGTGTCACAAACCAACGGTTTGGCACATAGGGACATTGAAATATTCCCGCAGCCCGAGGAGCCGGAAGTCTTTATCGAATTGCCTACCGACAAATGTTTACAGTTTGTGAATAGTTTCACATAAATAGTACTATTTCCACATAGTAAAGTGCAATGTGATGTCAGAAATGGCTGACAAAATTAGGTAATAACACGAAACAAATGCAATGCAATATAAGGTATATGTATAGCTTGGAAATTGTCACCGTTTCTCGCTCGCTCCGCTCGCTCGTAAAAATCTAGTCCAACCTCACAACCGATGCGACACGTTCGCAAATTCGAAATATGTCACCGCCATATCGAATACTGAACGCAAGATGGCTTGGTTTTAGGTTAAGCTATAGCTTTCGAGCGAGCGTAGCGAGCGAGAGACGTGTAAAGGAGTGTCACAAACCAACGGTTTGGCACATACGGTCATTGAAATATTCGCACCAGCCCGAGGAGCCGGAAGTCTTTATCGAATTGCCTACTGACAAATGTTTACAGTTTATGAATAGTTTCACATAAATAGTACTATTTCCACATAGTAAAGTGCAATGTGATGTCAGAAATGGCTCACAAAATTAGGTAATAACACGAAACAAATGCAATGCAATATAAGGTATATGTATAGCTTGGAAATTGTCACCGTTTCTCGCTCGCTCCGCTCGCTCGTAAAAATCTAGTCCAACCTCACAACCGATGCGACACGTTCGCAAATTCGAAATATGTCGCCGCCATATCGAATAATGAACGCAAGATGGCTTGGTTTTAGTTTAAGCTATAGCTTTCGAGCGAGCGTAGCGAGCGAGAGACGTGTAAAGGTGTGTCACAAACCAACGGTTTGGCACATACGGACATTGAAATATTCGCACCAGCCCGAGGAGCCGGAAGTCTTTATCGAATTGCCTACTGACAAATGTTTACAGTTTATGAATAGTTTCACATAAATAGTACTATTTCCACATAGTAAAGTGCAATTTGATGTCAGAAATGGCTGACAAAATTAGGTAATAACACGAAACAAATGCAATGCAATATAAGGTATATGTATAGCTTGGAAATTGTCACCGTAGCTCGCTCGCTCCGCTCGCTCGTAAAAATCTAGTCCAACGTCACAACCGATGCGACACGTTCGCAAATTCGAAATATGTCACCACCATATCGAATACTGAACGCAAGATGGATTGGTTTTAGGATAAGCTATAGCTTTCGAGCGAGCGTAGCGAGCGAGAGCCCTGTAATGGTGTGTCACAAACCAACGGTTTGGCACATAGGGACATTGAAATATTCCCCCAGCCCGAGGAGCCGGAAGTCTTTATCGAATTGCCTACTGACAAATGTTTACAGTTTATGAATAGTTTCACATAAATAGTACTATTTCCACATAGTAAAGTGCAATGTGATGTCAGAAATGGCTGACAAAATTAGGTAATAACACGAAATATATGCAAGGCAATATAAGGTATATGTATAGCTTGGAAATTGTCACCGTTGCTCGCTCGCTCCGCTCGCTCGTAAAAATCTAGTCCAACGTCACAACCGATGCGACACGTTCGCAAATTCGAAATATGTCACCACCATATCGAATACTGAACGCAAGATGGATTGGTTTTAGGTTAAGCTATAGCTTTCGAGCGAGCGTAGCGAGCGAGAGCCGTGTAATGGTGTGTCACAAACCAACGGTTTGGCACATAGGGACATTGAAATATTCCCCCAGCCCGAGGAGCCGGAAGTCTTTATCGAATTGCCTACTGACAAATGTTTACAGTTTATGAATAGTTTCACATAAATAGTACTATTTCCACATAGTAAAGTGCAATGTGATGTCAGAAATGACTGACAAAATTAGGTAATAACACGAAACAAATGCAATGCAATATAAGGTATATGCATAGCTTGGAAATTGTCACCGTTGCTCGCTCGCTCCTCTCGCTCGTAAAAATCTAGTCCAACCTCACAACCGATGCGACACGTTCGCAAATTCGAAATATGTCGCCACCATATCGATTACTGAACGCAAGATGTATGGTTTTAGGTTAGGCTATAGCTTTCGAGCGAGCGCAGCGAGCGAGAGACGCGTAAAGGTGTGTCACAAACCTACGGTTTGGCACATACGGACATTGAAATATTCGCACCAGCCCGAGGAGCCGGAAGTCTTTATCGAATTGCCTACTGACAAATGTTTACAGTTTATGAATAGTTTCACATAAATAGTACTATTTCCACATAGTAAAGTGCAATGTGATGTCAGAAATGGCTGACAAAATTAGGTAATAACTCGAAACAAATGCAATGCAATATAAGGTATATGTATAACTTGGAAATTGTGATCGTTGCTCGCTCGCTCCGCTCGCTCGTAAAAATCTAGTCCAACGTCACAACCGATGCGACACGTTCGCAAATTCGAAATATGTCACCACCATATCGAATACTGAACGCAAGATGGATTGGTTTTAGGTTAAGCTATAGCTTTCGAGCGAGCGTAGCGAGCGAGAGCCGTGTAATGGTGTGTCACAAACCAACGGTTTGGCACATAGGGACATTGAAATATTCCCACCAGCCCGAGGAGCCGGAAGTCTTTATCGAATTGCCTACTGACAAATGTTTACAGTTTATGAATAGTTTCACATAAAAAGTACTATTTCCACATACTACAGTGCAATGTGATGTCCGAAATGGCTGACAAAATTAGGTAATAACACGAAACAAATGCAATGCAATATAAGGTATATGTATAACTTGGAAATTGTGATCGTTGCTCGCTCGCTCCGCTCGCTCGTAAAAATCTAGTCCAACGTCACAACCGATGCGACACGTTCGCAAATTCGAAATATGTCACCACCATATCGAATACTGAACGCAAGATGGATTGGTTTTAGGTTAAGCTATAGCTTTCGAGCGAGCGTAGCGAGCGAGAGCCGTGTAATGGTGTGTCACAAACCAACGGTTTGGCACATAGGGACATTGAAATATTCCCACCAGCCCGAGGAGCCGGAAGTCTTTATCGAATTGCCTACTGACAAATGTTTACAGTTTATGAATAGTTTCACATAAATAGTACTATTTCCACATAGTAAAGTGCAATGTGATGTCAGAAATGGCTGACAAAATTAGGTAATAACACGAAATATATGCAAGGCAATATAAGGTATATGTATAGCTTGGATATTGTGATCGTTGCTCGCTCGCTCCGCTCGCTCGTAAAAATATAGTCCGACCTCACAACCGATGCGACACGTTCGCAAATTCGAAATATGTCACCACCATATCGATTACTGAACGCAAGATGTATGGTTTTATGTTGGGCAATAGATTTCGAGCGAGCGCAGCGAGCGAGGGACGCGTAAAGGTGTGTCACAAACCAACGGTTTGGCACATACGGACATTGAAATATTCGCACCAGCCCGAGGAGCCGGAAGTCTTTATCCTATGGCCTACTGACAAATGTTTACAGTTTGTGAATAGTTTCACATAAATAGTACTATTTCCACATAGTAAAGTGCAATGTGATGTCAGAAATGGCTGACAAAATTAGGTAATAACTCGAAACAAATGCAATGCAATATAAGGTATATGTATAACTTGGAAATTGTGATCGTTGCTCGCTCGCTCCGCTCGCTCGTAAAAATCTAGTCCAACGTCACAACCGATGCGACACGTTCGCAAATTCGAAATATGTCACCACCATATCGAATACTGAACGCAAGATGGATTGGTTTTAGGTTAAGCTATAGCTTTCGAGCGAGCGTAGCGAGCGAGAGCCGTGTAATGGTGTGTCACAAACCAACGGTTTGGCACATAGGGACATTGAAATATTCCCACCAGCCCGAGGAGCCGGAAGTCTTTATCGAATTGCCTACTGACAAATGTTTACAGTTTATGAATAGTTTCACATAAATAGTACTATTTCCACATAGTAAAGTGCAATGTGATGTCAGAAATGGCTGACAAAATTAGGTAATAACACGAAATATATGCAAGGCAATATAAGGTATATGTATAGCTTGGAAATTGTGATCGTTGCTCGCTCGCTCCGCTCGCTCGTAAAAATATAGTCCGACCTCACAACCGATGCGACACGTTCGCAAATTCGAAATATGTCACCACCATATCGATTACTGAACGCAAGATGTATGGTTTTATGTTGGGCAATAGATTTCGAGCGAGCGCAGCGAGCGAGGGACGCGTAAAGGTGTGTCACAAACCAACGGTTTGGCACATACGGACATTGAAATATTCGCACCAGCCCGAGGAGCCGGAAGTCTTTATCCTATGGCCTACTGACAAATGTTTACAGTTTGTGAATAGTTTCACATAAATAGTACTATTTCCACATAGTAAAGTGCAATGTGATGTCAGAAATGGCTGACAAAATTAGGTAATAACTCGAAACAAATGCAATGCAATATAAGGTATATGTATAACTTGGAAATTGTGATCGTTGCTCGCTCGCTCCGCTCGCTCGTAAAAATCTAGTCCAACGTCACAACCGATGCGACACGTTCGCAAATTCGAAATATGTCACCACCATATCGAATACTGAACGCAAGATGGATTGGTTTTAGGTTAAGCTATAGCTTTCGAGCGAGCGTAGCGAGCGAGAGCCGTGTAATGGTGTGTCACAAACCAACGGTTTGGCACATAGGGACATTGAAATATTCCCACCAGCCCGAGGAGCCGGAAGTTTTTATCGAATTGCCTACTGACAAATGTTTACAGTTTATGAATAGTTTCACATAAAAAGTACTATCTCCACATACTACAGTGCAATGTGATGTCCGAAATGGCTGACAAAATTAGGTAATAACACGAAACAAATGCAATGCAATATAAGGTATATGTATAGCTTGGAAATTGTCACCGTTGCTCGCTCGCTCCGCTCGCTCGTAAAAATCTAGTCCAACCTCACAACCGATGCGACACGTTCGCAAATTCGAAATATGTCGCCACCATATCGAATAATGAACGCAAGATGGCTTGGTTTTAGGTTAAGCTATAGCTTTCGAGCGAGCGTAGCGAGCGAGAGACGTGTAAAGGTGTGTCACAAACCAACGGTTTGGCACATACGGACATTGAAATATTCGCACCAGCCCGAGGAGCCGGAAGTCTTTATCGAATTGCCTACTGACAAATGTTTACTGTTTATGAATAGTTTCACATAAATAGTATTATTTCCACATAGTAAAGTGCAATGTGATGTCAGAAATGGCTGACAAAATTAGGTGATAACACGAAATATATGCAAGGCAATATAAGGTATATGTATAGCTTGGAAATTGTAATCGTTGATCGCTCGCTCCGCTCGCTCGTAAAAATCTAGTCCAACCTCACAACCGATCCGACACGTTCGAAAATTTGAAATATGTCGCCACCATATCGAATAATGAACGCAAGATGTATTGGTTTTAGGTTGGGCAATAGTTTTCGAGCGAGCGCAGCGAGCGAGAGACGCGTAAAGGTGTGTCACAAACCAACGGTTTGGCACACACGGACATTGAAATATTCGCACCAGCCCGAGGAGCCGGAAGTCTTTATCGAATTGCCTACTGACAAATGTTTACAGTTTATGAATAGTTTCACATAAATAGTACTATTTCCACATAGTAAAGTGCAATGTGATGTCAGAAATGGCTGACAAAATTAGGTAATAACACGAAACAAATGCAATGCAATATAAGGTATATGTATAGCTTGGAAATTGTCACCGTTTCCCGCTGGCTCCGCTCGCTCGTAAAAATCTAGTCCAACCTCACAACCGATGCGACACGTTCGCAAATTCGAAATATGTCGCCACCATATCGAATGATGAACGCAAGATGGCTTGGTTTTAGGTTAAGCTATAGCTTTCGAGCGAGCGTAGCGAGCGAGAGACGTGTAAAGGTGTGTCACAAACCAACGGTTTGGCACATACGGACATTGAAATATTCGCACCAGCCCGAGGAGCCGGAAGTCTTTATCGAATTGCCTACTGACAAATGTTTACTGTTTATGAATAGTTTCACATAAATAGTATTATTTCCACATAGTAAAGTGCAATGTGATGTCAGAAATGGCTGACAAAATTAGGTGATAACACGAAATATATGCAAGGCAATATAAGGTATATGTATAGCTTGGAAATTGTAATCGTTGCTCGCTCGCTCCGCTCGCTCGTAAAAATCTAGTCCAACCTCACAACCGATCCGACACGTTCGAAAATTTGAAATATGTCGCCACCATATCGAATAATGAACGCAAGATGTATTGGTTTTAGGTTGGGCAATAGTTTTCGAGCGAGCGCAGCGAGCGAGAGACGCGTAAAGGTGTGTCACAAACCAACGGTTTGGCACACACGGACATTGAAATATTCGCACCAGCCCGAGGAGCCGGAAGTCTTTATCGAATTGCCTACTGACAAATGTTTACAGTTTATGAATAGTTTCACATAAATAGTACTATTTCCACATAGTAAAGTGCAATGTGATGTCAGAAATGGCTGACAAAATTAGGTAATAACACGAAACAAATGCAATGCAATATAAGGTATATGTATAGCTTGGAAATTGTCACCGTTTCCCGCTGGCTCCGCTCGCTCGTAAAAATCTAGTCCAACCTCACAACCGATGCGACACGTTCGCAAATTCGAAATATGTCGCCACCATATCGAATAATGAACGCAAGATGGCTTGGTTTTAGGTTAAGCTATAGCTTTCGAGCGAGCGTAGCGAGCGAGAGACGTGTAAAGGGTGTGTCACAAACCAACGGTTTGGCACATACGGACATTGAAATATTCGCACCAGCCCGAGGAGCCGGAAGTCTTTATCGAATTGCCTACTGACAAATGTTTACAGTTTATGAATAGTTTCACATAAATAGTACTATTTCCACATAGTAAAGTGCAATGTGATGTCAGAAATGACTGACAAAATTAGGTAATAACACGAAACAAATGCAATGCAATATAAGGTATATGCATAGCTTGGAAATTGTCACCGTTGCTCGCTCGCTCCTCTCGCTCGTAAAAATCTAGTCCAACCTCACAACCGATGCGACACGTTCGCAAATTCGAAATATGTCGCCACCATATCGATTACTGAACGCAAGATGTATGGTTTTAGGTTAGGCTATAGCTTTCGAGCGAGCGCAGCGAGCGAGAGACGCGTAAAGGTGTGTCACAAACCTACGGTTTGGCACATACGGACATTGAAATATTCGCACCAGCCCGAGGAGCCGGAAGTCTTTATCGAATTGCCTACTGACAAATGTTTACAGTTTATGAATAGTTTCACATAAATAGTACTATTTCCACATAGTAAAGTGCAATGTGATGTCAGAAATGGCTGACAAAATTAGGTAATAACTCGAAACAAATGCAATGCAATATAAGGTATATGTATAACTTGGAAATTGTGATCGTTGCTCGCTCGCTCCGCTCGCTCGTAAAAATCTAGCCCAACGTCACAACCGATGCGACACGTTCGCAAATTCGAAATATGTCACCACCATATCGAATACTGAACGCAAGATGGATTGGTTTTAGGTTAAGCTATAGCTTTCGAGCGAGCGTAGCGAGCGAGAGCCGTGTAATGGTGTGTCACAAACCAACGGTTTGGCACATAGGGACATTGAAATATTCCCACCAGCCCGAGGAGCCGGAAGTCTTTATCGAATTGCCTACTGACAAATGTTTACAGTTTATGAATAGTTTCACATAAAAAGTACTATTTCCACATACTACAGTGCAATGTGATGTCCGAAATGGCTGACAAAATTAGGTAATAACACGAAACAAATGCAATGCAATATAAGGTATATGTATAACTTGGAAATTGTGATCGTTGCTCGCTCGCTCCGCTCGCTCGTAAAAATCTAGTCCAACGTCACAACCGATGCGACACGTTCGCAAATTCGAAATATGTCACCACCATATCGAATACTGAACGCAAGATGGATTGGTTTTAGGTTAAGCTATAGCTTTCGAGCGAGCGTAGCGAGCGAGAGCCGTGTAATGGTGTGTCACAAACCAACGGTTTGGCACATAGGGACATTGAAATATTCCCACCAGCCCGAGGAGCCGGAAGTCTTTATCGAATTGCCTACTGACAAATGTTTACAGTTTATGAATAGTTTCACATAAATAGTACTATTTCCACATAGTAAAGTGCAATGTGATGTCAGAAATGGCTGACAAAATTAGGTAATAACACGAAATATATGCAAGGCAATATAAGGTATATGTATAGCTTGGAAATTGTGATCGTTGCTCGCTCGCTCCGCTCGCTCGTAAAAATATAGTCCGACCTCACAACCGATGCGACACGTTCGCAAATTCGAAATATGTCACCACCATATCGATTACTGAACGCAAGATGTATGGTTTTATGTTGGGCAATAGATTTCGAGCGAGCGCAGCGAGCGAGGGACGCGTAAAGGTGTGTCACAAACCAACGGTTTGGCACATACGGACATTGAAATATTCGCACCAGCCCGAGGAGCCGGAAGTCTTTATCCTATGGCCTACTGACAAATGTTTACAGTTTGTGAATAGTTTCACATAAATAGTACTATTTCCACATAGTAAAGTGCAATGTGATGTCAGAAATGGCTGACAAAATTAGGTAATAACTCGAAACAAATGCAATGCAATATAAGGTATATGTATAACTTGGAAATTGTGATCGTTGCTCGCTCGCTCCGCTCGCTCGTAAAAATCTAGTCCAACGTCACAACCGATGCGACACGTTCGCAAATTCGAAATATGTCACCACCATATCGAATACTGAACGCAAGATGGATTGGTTTTAGGTTAAGCTATAGCTTTCGAGCGAGCGTAGCGAGCGAGAGCCGTGTAATGGTGTGTCACAAACCAACGGTTTGGCACATAGGGACATTGAAATATTCCCACCAGCCCGAGGAGCCGGAAGTTTTTATCGAATTGCCTACTGACAAATGTTTACAGTTTATGAATAGTTTCACATAAAAAGTACTATCTCCACATACTACAGTGCAATGTGATGTCCGAAATGGCTGACAAAATTAGGTAATAACACGAAACAAATGCAATGCAATATAAGGTATATGTATAGCTTGGAAATTGTCACCGTTGCTCGCTCGCTCCGCTCGCTCGTAAAAATCTAGTCCAACCTCACAACCGATGCGACACGTTCGCAAATTCGAAATATGTCGCCACCATATCGAATAATGAACGCAAGATGGCTTGGTTTTAGGTTAAGCTATAGCTTTCGAGCGAGCGTAGCGAGCGAGAGACGTGTAAAGGTGTGTCACAAACCAACGGTTTGGCACATACGGACATTGAAATATTCGCACCAGCCCGAGGAGCCGGAAGTCTTTATCGAATTGCCTACTGACAAATGTTTACTGTTTATGAATAGTTTCACATAAATAGTATTATTTCCACATAGTAAAGTGCAATGTGATGTCAGAAATGGCTGACAAAATTAGGTGATAACACGAAATATATGCAAGGCAATATAAGGTATATGTATAGCTTGGAAATTGTAATCGTTGATCGCTCGCTCCGCTCGCTCGTAAAAATCTAGTCCAACCTCACAACCGATCCGACACGTTCGAAAATTTGAAATATGTCGCCACCATATCGAATAATGAACGCAAGATGTATTGGTTTTAGGTTGGGCAATAGTTTTCGAGCGAGCGCAGCGAGCGAGAGACGCGTAAAGGTGTGTCACAAACCAACGGTTTGGCACACACGGACATTGAAATATTCGCACCAGCCCGAGGAGCCGGAAGTCTTTATCGAATTGCCTACTGACAAATGTTTACAGTTTATGAATAGTTTCACATAAATAGTACTATTTCCACATAGTAAAGTGCAATGTGATGTCAGAAATGGCTGACAAAATTAGGTAATAACACGAAACAAATGCAATGCAATATAAGGTATATGTATAGCTTGGAAATTGTCACCGTTTCCCGCTGGCTCCGCTCGCTCGTAAAAATCTAGTCCAACCTCACAACCGATGCGACACGTTCGCAAATTCGAAATATGTCGCCACCATATCGAATGATGAACGCAAGATGGCTTGGTTTTAGGTTAAGCTATAGCTTTCGAGCGAGCGTAGCGAGCGAGAGACGTGTAAAGGTGTGTCACAAACCAACGGTTTGGCACATACGGACATTGAAATATTCGCACCAGCCCGAGGAGCCGGAAGTCTTTATCGAATTGCCTACTGACAAATGTTTACTGTTTATGAATAGTTTCACATAAATAGTATTATTTCCACATAGTAAAGTGCAATGTGATGTCAGAAATGGCTGACAAAATTAGGTGATAACACGAAATATATGCAAGGCAATATAAGGTATATGTATAGCTTGGAAATTGTAATCGTTGCTCGCTCGCTCCGCTCGCTCGTAAAAATCTAGTCCAACCTCACAACCGATCCGACACGTTCGAAAATTTGAAATATGTCGCCACCATATCGAATAATGAACGCAAGATGTATTGGTTTTAGGTTGGGCAATAGTTTTCGAGCGAGCGCAGCGAGCGAGAGACGCGTAAAGGTGTGTCACAAACCAACGGTTTGGCACACACGGACATTGAAATATTCGCACCAGCCCGAGGAGCCGGAAGTCTTTATCGAATTGCCTACTGACAAATGTTTACAGTTTATGAATAGTTTCACATAAATAGTACTATTTCCACATAGTAAAGTGCAATGTGATGTCAGAAATGGCTGACAAAATTAGGTAATAACTCGAAACAAATGCAATGCAATATAAGGTATATGTATAACTTGGAAATTGTGATCGTTGCTCGCTCGCTCCGCTCGCTCGTAAAAATCTAGTCCAACGTCACAACCGATGCGACACATTCGCAAATTCGAAATATGTCACCACCATATCGAATACTGAACGCAAGATGGATTGGTTTTAGGTTAAGCTATAGCTTTCGAGCGAGCGTAGCGAGCGAGAGCCGTGTAATGGTGTGTCACAAACCAACGGTTTGGCACATAGGGACATTGAAATATTCCCACCAGCCCGAGGAGCCGGAAGTCTTTATCGAATTGCCTACTGACAAATGTTTACAGTTTATGAATAGTTTCACATAAAAAGTACTATTTCCACATACTACAGTGCAATGTGATGTCCGAAATGGCTGACAAAATTAGGTAATAACACGAAACAAATGCAATGCAATATAAGGTATATGTATAACTTGGAAATTGTGATCGTTGCTCGCTCGCTCCGCTCGCTCGTAAAAATTTAGTCCAACGTCACAACCGATGCGACACGTTCGCAAATTCGAAATATGTCACCACCATATCGAATACTGAACGCAAGATGGATTGGTTTTAGGTTAAGCTATAGCTTTCGAGCGAGCGTAGCGAGCGAGAGCCGTGTAATGGTGTGTCACAAACCAACGGTTTGGCACATAGGGACATTGAAATATTCCCACCAGCCCGAGGAGCCGGAAGTCTTTATCGAATTGCCTACTGACAAATGTTTACAGTTTATGAATAGTTTCACATAAATAGTACTATTTCCACATAGTAAAGTGCAATGTGATGTCAGAAATGGCTGACAAAATTAGGTAATAACACGAAATATATGCAAGGCAATATAAGGTATATGTATAGCTTGGAAATTGTGATCGTTGCTCGCTCGCTCCGCTCGCTCGTAAAAATATAGTCCGACCTCACAACCGATGCGACACGTTCGCAAATTCGAAATATGTCACCACCATATCGATTACTGAACGCAAGATGTATGGTTTTATGTTGGGCAATAGATTTCGAGCGAGCGCAGCGAGCGAGGGACGCGTAAAGGTGTGTCACAAACCAACGGTTTGGCACATACGGACATTGAAATATTCGCACCAGCCCAAGGAGCCGGAAGTCTTTATCCTATGGCCTACTGACAAATGTTTACAGTTTGTGAATAGTTTCACATAAATAGTACTATTTCCACATAGTAAAGTGCAATGTGATGTCAGAAATGGCTGACAAAATTAGGTAATAACACGAAACAAATGCAATGCAATATAAGGTATATGTATAGCTTGGAAATTGTCACCGTTTCTCGCTCGCTCCGCTCGCTCGTAAAAATCTAGTCCAACCTCACAACCGTTGCGACACGTTCGCAAATTCGAAATATGTCGCCACCATATCGAATAATGAACGCAAGATGGATTGCTTTTAGGTTGGGCAATAGTTTTCGAGCGAGCGCAGCGAGCGAGGGACGCGTAAAGGTGTGTCACAAACCAACGGTTTGGCACATACGGACATTGAAATATTCGCACCAGCCCGAGGAGCCGGAAGTCTTTATCGAATTGCCTACTGAGAAATGTTTACAGTTTATGAATAGTTTCACATAAATAGTACTATTTCCACATACTACAGTGCAATGTGATGTCCGAAATGGCTGACGAAATTAGGTAATAACACGAAACAAATGCAAGGCAATATAAGGTATATGTATAGCTTGGAAACTGTCACCGTTGCTCGCTCGCTCCGCTCGCTCGTAAAAATCTAGTCCAACCTCACAACCGATCCGACACGTTCGAAAATTTGAAATATGTCGCCACCATATCGAATAATGAACGCAAGATATATTGGTTTTAGGTTGGGCAATAGTTTTCGAGCGAGCGCAGCGAGCGAGAGACGCGTAAAGGTGTGTCACAAACCAACGGTTTGGCACATACGGACATTGAAATATTCGCACCAGCCCGAGGAGCCGGAAGTCTTTATCGAATTGCCTACTGACAAATGTTTACAGTTTATGAATAGTTTCACATAAATAGTACTATTTCCACAAAGTGCAATGTGATGTCAGAAATGGCTGACAAAATTAGGTAATAACACGAAATATATGCAAGGCAATATAAGGTATATGTATAACTTGGAAATTGTGATCGTTGCTCGCTCGCTCCGCTCGTATGTAAAAATCTAGTCCAACCTCACAACCGATGCGACATGTTCGCAAATTCGAAATATGTCACCGCCATATCGAATACTGAACGCAAGATGGCTTGGTTTTAGGTTAAGCTATAGCTTTCGAGCGAGCGTAGCGAGCGAGAGACGTGTAAAGGTGTGTCACAAACCAACGGTTTGGCACATACGGACATTGAAATATTCGCACCAGCCCGAGGAGCCGGAAGTCTTTATCGAATTGCCTACTGACAAATGTTTACAGTTTATGAATAGTTTCACATAAATAGTACTATTTCCACATAGTAAAGTGCAATGTGATGTCAGAAATGGCTGACAAAATTAGGTAATAACACGAAACAAATGCAATGCAATATAAGGTATATGCATAGCTTGGAAATTGTCACCGTTGCTCGCTCGCTCCTCTCGCTCGTAAAAATCTAGTCCAACCTCACAACCGATGCGACACGTTCGCAAATTCGAAATATGTCGCCACCATATCGATTACTGAACGCAAGATGTATGGTTTTAGGTTAGGCTATAGCTTTCGAGCGAGCGCTGCGAGCGAGAGACGCGTAAAGGTGTGTCACAAACCAACGGTTTGGCACATACGGACATTGAATTATTCGCACCAGCCCGAGGAGCCGCAAGTCTTTATCGAATTGCCTACTGACAAATGTTTACAGTTTATGAATAGTTTCACATAAATAGTACTATTTCCACATAGTAAAGTGCAATGTGATGTCAGAAATGGCTGACAAAATTAGGTAATAACTCGAATCAAATGCAATGCAATATAAGGTATATGTATAACTTCGAAATTGTGATCGTTGCTCGCTCGCTCCGCTCGCTCGTAAAAATCTAGTCCAACGTCACAACCGATGCGACACGTTCGCAAATTCGAAATATGTCACCACCATATCGATTACTGAACGCAAGATGTATGGTTTTAGGTTAAGCTATAGCTTTCGAGCGAGCGCAGCGAGCGAGAGTCGCGTAAAGGTGTGTCACAAACCAACGGTTTGGCCACATAGGGACATTGAAATATTCCCACCAGCCCGAGGAGCCGGAAGTCTTTATCGAATTGCCTACTGACAAATGCTTACAGTTTATGAATAGTTTCACATAAATAGTACTATTTCCACATACTACAGTGCAATGTGATGTCCGAAATGGCTGACAAAATTAGGTAATAACACGAAACAAATGCAATGCAATATAAGGTATATGTATAGCTTGGAAATTGTCACCGTTGCTCGCTCGCTCCGCTCGCTCGTAAAAATCTAGTCCAACCTCACAACCGATGCGACACGTTCGCAAATTCGAAATATGTCGCCACCATATCGATTACTGAACGCAAGATGTATGGTTTTAGGTTAGGCTATAGCTTTCTAGCGAGCGCAGCGAGCGAGAGACGCGTAAAGGTGTGTCACAAACCAACGGTTTGGCACATACGGACATTGAAATATTCGCACCAGCCCGAGGAGCCGGAAGTCTTTATCGAATTGCCTACTGACAAATGTTTACAGTTTATGAATAGTTTCACATAAATAGTACTATTTCCACATAGTAAAGTGCAATGTGATGTCAGAAATGGCTGACAAAATTAGGTAATAACACGAAATATATGCAAGGCAATATAAGGTATATGTACAGCTTGGAAATTGTGATCGTTGCTCGCTCGCTCCGCTCGCTCGTAAAAATCTAGTCCAACGTCACAACCGATGCGACACATTCGCAAATTCGAAATATGTCACCACCATATCGAATACTGAACGCAAGATGGATTGGTTTTAGGTTAAGCTATAGCTTTCGAGCGAGCGTAGCGAGCGAGAGCCGTGTAATGGTGTGTCACAAACCAACGGTTTGGCACATAGGGACATTGAAATATTCCCACCAGCCCGAGGAGCCGGAAGTCTTTATCGAATTGCCTACTGACAAATGTTTACAGTTTATGAATAGTTTCACATAAAAAGTACTATTTCCACATACTACAGTGCAATGTGATGTCCGAAATGGCTGACAAAATTAGGTAATAACACGAAACACATGCAATGCAATATAAGGTATATGTATAGCTTGGAAATTGTGATCGTGCTCGCTCGCTCCGCTCGCTCGTAAAATATATTCCGACCTCACAACCGATGCGACACGTTCGCAAATTCGAAATATGTCACCACCATATCGATTACTGAACGCAAGATGTATGGTTTTATGTTGGGCAATAGATTTCGAGCGAGCGCAGCGAGCGAGGGACGCGTAAAGGTGTGTCACAAACCAACGGTTTGGCACATACGGACATTGAAATATTCGCACCAGCCCGAGGAGCCGGAAGTATTTATCCTATGGCCTACTGACAAATGTTTACAGTTTGTGAATAGTTTCACATAAATAGTACTATTTCCACATAGTAAAGTGCAATGTGATGTCAGAAATGGCTGACAAAATTAGGTAATAACACGAAACAAATGCAATGCAATATAAGGTATATGTATAGCTTGGAAATTGTCACCGTTTCTCGCTCGCTCCGCTCGCTCGTAAAAATCTAGTCCAACCTCACAACCGATGCGACACGTTCGCAAATTCGAAATATGTCGCCACCATATCGAATAATGAACGCAAGATGGATTGGTTTTAGGTTGGGCAATAGTTTTCGAGCGAGCGCAGCGAGCGAGGGACGCGTAAAGGTGTGTCACAAACCAACGGTTTGGCACATACGGACATTGAAATATTCGCACCAGCCCGAGGAGCCGGAAGTCTTTATCGAATTGCCTACTGAGAAATGTTTACAGTTTATGAATAGTTTCACATAAATAGTACTATTTCCACATACTACAGTGCAATGTGATGTCCGAAATGGCTGACGAAATTAGGTAATAACACGAAACAAATGCAAGGCAATATAAGGTATATGTATAGCTTGGAAACTGTCACCGTTGCTCGCTCGCTCCGCTCGCTCGTAAAAATCTAGTCCAACCTCACAACCGATCCGACACGTTCGAAAATTTGATATATGTCGCCACCATATCGAATAATGAACGCAAGATATATTGGTTTTAGGTTGGGCAATAGTTTTCGAGCGAGCGCAGCGAGCGAGAGACGCGTAAAGGTGTGTCACAAACCAACGGTTTGGCAAATACGGACATTGAAATATTCGCACCAGCCCGAGGTGCCGGAAGTCTTTATCGAATTGCCTACTGACAAATGTTTACAGTTTATGAATAGTTTCACATAAATAGTACTATTTCCACATAGTAAAGTGCAATGTGATGTCAGAAATGGCTGACAAAATTAGGTAATAACACGAAACAAATGCAATGCAATATAAGGTATATGTATAGCTTGGAAGTTGTCACCGTTGCTCGCTCGCTCCGCTCGCTCGTAAAAATCTAGTCCAACCTCACAACCGATGCGACACGTTCGCAAATTCGAAATATGTCGCCACCATATCGATTACTGAACGCAAGATGTATGGTTTTAGGTTAGGCTATAGCTTTCGAGCGAGCGCAGCGAGCGAGATACGCGTAAAGGTGTGTCACATACCAACGGTTTGGCAAATACGGACATTGAAATATTCGCACCAGCCCCAGGAGCCGGAAGTCTTTATCGAATTGCCTACTGACAAATGTTTACAGTTTATGAATAGTTTCACATAAATAGTACTATTTCCACATAGTAAAGTGCAATGTGATGTCAGAAATGGCTGACAAAATTAGGTAATAACACGAAACAAATGCAATGCAATATAAGGTATATGTATAGCCTGGAAATTGTCACCGTTGCTCGCTCGCTCCGCTCGCTCGTAAAAATCTAGTCCAACGTCACAACCGATGCGACACGTTCGCAAATTCGAAATATGTCACCACCATATCGAATACTGAACGCAAGATGGATTGGTTTTAGGTTAAGCTATAGCTTTCGAGCGAGCGTAGCGAGCGAGAGCCGTGTAATGGTGTGTCACAAACCAACGGTTTGGCACATAGGGACATTGAAATATTCCCCCAGCCCGAGGAGCCGGAAGTCTTTATCGAATTGCCTACTGACAAATGTTTACAGTTTATGAATAGTTTCACATAAATAGTACTATTTCCACATACTACAGTGCAATGTGATGTCCGAAATGGCTGACAAAATTAGGTAATAACACGAAACAAATGCAATGCAATATAAGGTATATGTATAGCTTGGAAATTGTCACCGTTGCTCGCTCGCTCCGCTCGCTCGTAAAAATCGAGTCCAACCTCACAACCGATGCGACACGTTCGCAAATTCGAAATATGTCGCCACCATATCGAATAATGAACGCAAGATGGCTTGGTTTTAGTTTAAGCTATAGCTTTCGAGCGAGCGTAGCGAGCGAGAGACGTGTAAAGGTGTGTCACAAACCAACGGTTTGGCACATACGGACATTGAAATATTCGCACCAGCCCGAGGAGCCGGAAGTCTTTATCGAATTGCCTACTGACAAATGTTTACAGTTTATGAATAGTTTCACATAAATAGTACTATTTCCACATAGTAAAGTGCAATGTGATGTCAGAAATGGCTGACAAAATTAGGTAATAACACGAAACAAATGCAATGCAATATAAGGTATATGTATAGCTTGGAAATTGTCACCGTTTCCCGCTGGCTCCGCTCGCTCGTAAAAATCTAGTCCAACCTCACAACCGATGCGACACGTTCGCAAATTCGAAATATGTCGCCACCATATCGAATGATGAACGCAAGATGGCTTGGTTTTAGGTTAAGCTATAGCTTTCGAGCGAGCGTAGCGAGCGAGAGACGTGTAAAGGTGTGTCACAAACCAACGGTTTGGCACATACGGACATTGAAATATTCGCACCAGCCCGAGGAGCCGGAAGTCTTTATCGAATTGCCTACTGACAAATGTTTACAGTTTATGAATAGTTTCACATAAATAGTACTATTTCCACATAGTAAAGTGCAATGTGATGACAGAAATGGCTGACAAAATTAGGTAATAACGCGAAATATATGCAAGGCAATATAAGGTATATGTATAACTTGGAAATTGTGATCGTTGCTCGCTCGCTCCGCTCGCTCGTAAAAATCTAGTCCAACCTCACAACCGATGCGACATGTTCGCAAATTCGAAATATGTCACCGCCATATCGAATACTGAACGCAAGATGGCTTGGTTTTAGGTTAAGCTATAGCTTTCGAGCGAGCGTAGCGAGCGAGAGACGTGTAAAGGAGTGTCACAAACCAACGGTTTGGCACATACGGTCATTGAAATATTCGCACCAGCCCGAGGAGCCGGAAGTCTTTATCGAATTGCCTACTGACAAATGTTTACAGTTTATGAATAGTTTCACATAAATAGTACTATTTCCACATAGTAAAGTGCAATGTGATGTCAGAAATGGCTGACAAAATTAGGTAATAACACGAAACAAATGCAATGCAATATAAGGTATATGTATAGCTTGGAAGTTGTCACCGTTGCTCGCTCGCTCCGCTCGCTCGTAAAAATCTAGTCCAACCTCACAACCGATGCGACATGTTCGCAAATTCGAAATATGTCACCGCCATATCGAATACTGAACGCAAGATGGCTTGGTTTTAGGTTAAGCTATAGCTTTCGAGCGAGCGTAGCGAGCGAGAGACGTGTAAAGGAGTGTCACAAACCAACGGTTTGGCACATACGGTCATTGAAATATTCGCACCAGCCCGAGGAGCCGGAAGTCTTTATCGAATTGCCTACTGACAAATGTTTACAGTTTATGAATAGTTTCACATAAATAGTACTATTTCCACATAGTAAAGTGCAATGTGATGTCAGAAATGGCTGACAAAATTAGGTAATAACACGAAACAAATGCAATGCAATATAAGGTATATGTATAGCTTGGAAGTTGTCACCGTTGCTCGCTCGCTCCGCTCGCTCGTAAAAATCTAGTCCAACCTCACAACCGATGCGACATGTTCGCAAATTCGAAATATGTCACCGCCATATCGAATACTGAACGCAAGATGGCTTGGTTTTAGGTTAAGCTATAGCTTTCGAGCGAGCGTAGCGAGCGAGAGACGTGTAAAGGTGTGTCACAAACCAACGGTTTGGGACATACGGACATTGAAATATTCGCACCAGCCCGAGGAGCCGGAAGTCTTTATCGAATTGCCTACTGACAAATGTTTACAGTTTATGAATAGTTTCACATAAATAGTACTATTTCCACATAGTAAAGTGCAATGTGATGTCAGAAATGGCTGACAAAATTAGGTAATAACACGAAATATATGCAAGGCAATATAAGGTATATGTATAGCTTGGAAATTGTAATCGTTGCTCGCTCGCTCCGCTCGCTCGTAAAAATCTAGTCCAACGTCACAACCGATGCGACACGTTCGCAAATTCGAAATATGTCACCACCATATCGATTACTGAACGCAAGATGTATGGTTTTAGGTTAGGCTATAGCTTTCGAGCGAGCGCAGCGAGCGAGAGACGCGTAAAGGTGTGTCACAAACCAACGGTTTGGCACATACGGACATTGAAATATTCGCACCAGCCCGAGGAGCCGGAAGTCTTTATCGAATTGCCTACTGACAAATGTTTACAGTTTATGAATAGTTTCACATAAATAGTACTATTTCCACATAGTAAAGTGCAATGTGATGTCAGAAATGGCTGACAAAATTAGGTAATAACACGAAACAAATGCAATGCAATATAAGGTATATGTATAGCTTGGAAATTGTCACCGTTGCTCGCTCGCTCCGCTCGCTCGTAAAAATCTAGTCCAACGTCACAACCGATGCGACACGTTCGCAAATTCGAAATATGTCACCACCATATCGAATACTGAACGCAAGATGGATTGGTTTTAGGTTAAGCTATAGCTTTCGAGCGAGCGTAGCGAGCGAGAGCCGTGTAATGGTGTGTCACAAACCAACGGTTTGGCACATAGGGACATTGAAATATTCCCCCAGCCCGAGGAGCCGGAAGTCTTTATCGAATTGCCTACTGACAAATGTTTACAGTTTATGAATAGTTTCACATAAATAGTACTATTTCCACATACTACAGTGCAATGTGATGTCCGAAATGGCTGACAAAATTAGGTAATAACACGAAACAAATGCAATGCAATATAAGGTATATGTATAGCTTGGAAATTGTCACCGTTGCTCGCTCGCTCCGCTCGCTCGTAAAAATCTAGTCCAACCTCACAACCGATGCGACACGTTCGCAAATTCGAAATATGTCGCCACCATATCGAATAATGAACGCAAGATGGCTTGGTTTTATGTTGGGCAATAGATTTCGAGCGAGCGCAGCGAGCGAGGGACGCGTAAAGGTGTGTCACAAACCAACGGTTTGGCACATACGGACATTGAAATATTCGCACCAGCCCGCGGAGCCGGAAGTCTTTATCCTATGGCCTACCGACAAATGTTTACAGTTTGTGAATAGTTTCACATAAATAGTACTATTTCCACATAGTAAAGTGCAATGTGATGTCAGAAATGGCTGACAAAATTAGGTAATAACACGAAACAAATGCAATGCAATATAAGGTATATGTATAGCTTGGAAATTGTCACCGTTTCTCGCTCGCTCCGCTCGCTCGTAAAAATCTAGTCCAACCTCACAACCGATGCGACACGTTCGCAAATTCGAAATATGTCACCGCCATATCGAATACTGAACGCAAGATGGCTTGGTTTTAGGTTAAGCTATAGCTTTCGAGCGAGCGTAGCGAGCGAGAGACGTGTAAAGGAGTGTCACAAACCAACGGTTTGGCACATACGGTCATTGAAATATTCGCACCAGCCCGAGGAGCCGGAAGTCTTTATCGAATTGCCTACTGACAAATGTTTACAGTTTATGAATAGTTTCACATAAATAGTACTATTTCCACATAGTAAAGTGCAATGTGATGTCAGAAATGGCTGACAAAATTAGGTAATAACACGAAATATATGCAAGGCAATATAAGGTATATGTATAGCTTGGAAATTGTAATCGTTGCTCGCTCGCTCCGCTCGCTCGTAAAAATCTAGTCCAACCTCACAACCGATGCGACACGTTCGCAAATTCGAAATATGTCGCCACCATATCGATTACTGAACGCAAGATGTATGGTTTTATGTTGGGCAATAGATTTCGAGCGAGCGCAGCGAGCGAGGGACGCGTAAAGGTGTGTCACAAACCAACGGTTTGGCACATACGGACATTGAAATATTCGCACCAGCCCGCGGAGCCGGAAGTCTTTATCCTATGGCCTACTGACAAATGTTTACAGTTTGTGAATAGTTTCACATAAATAGTACTATTTCCACATAGTAAAGTGCAATGTGATGTCAGAAATGGCTGACAAAATTAGGTAATAACACGAAACAAATGCAATGCAATATAAGGTATATGTATAGCTTGGAAATTGTCACCGTTTCTCGCTCGCTCCGCTCGCTCGTAAAAATCTAGTCCAACCTCACAACCGATGCGACACGTTCGCAAATTCGATATATGTCGCCACCATATCGAATAATGAACGCAAGATGGATTGGTTTTAGGTTGGGCAATAGTTTTCGAGCGAGCGCAGCGAGCGGGGGACGCGTAAAGGTGTGTCACAAACCAACGGTTTGGCACATACGGACATTGAAATATTCCCACCAGCCCGAGGAGCCGGAAGTCTTTATCGAATTGCCTACTGACAAATGTTTACAGTTTATGAATAGTTTCACATAAATAGTACTATTTCCACATAGTAAAGTGCAATGTGATGTCAGAAATGGCTGACAAAATTAGGTAATAACACGAAATATATGCAAGGCAATATAAGGTATATGTATAACTTGGAAATTGTGATCGTTGCTCGCTCGCTCCGCTCGCTCGTAAAAATCTAGTCCAACCTCACAACCGATGCGACATGTTCGCAAATTCGAAATATGTCACCGCCATATCGAGTACTGAACGCAAGATGGCTTGGTTTTAGGTTAAGCTATAGCTTTCGAGCGAGCGTAGCGAGCGAGAGACGTGTAAAGGAGTGTCACAAACCAACGGTTTGGCACATACGGTCATTGAAATATTCGCACCAGCCCGAGGAGCCGGAAGTCTTTATCGAATTGCCTACTGACAAATGTTTACAGTTTATGAATAGTTTCACATAAATAGTACTATTTCCACATAGTAAAGTGCAATGTGATGTCAGAAATGGCTGACAAAATTAGGTAATAACACGAAACAAATGCAATGCAATATAAGGTATATGTATAGCTTGGAAGTTGTCACCGTTGCTCGCTCGCTCCGCTCGCTCGTAAAAATCTAGTCCAACCTCACAACCGATGCGACATGTTCGCAAATTCGAAATATGTCACCGCCATATCGAATACTGAACGCAAGATGGCTTGGTTTTAGGTTAAGCTATAGCTTTCGAGCGAGCGTAGCGAGCGAGAGACGTGTAAAGGAGTGTCACAAACCAACGGTTTGGCACATACGGTCATTGAAATATTCGCACCAGCCCGAGGAGCCGGAAGTCTTTATCGAATTGCCTACTGACAAATGTTTACAGTTTATGAATAGTTTCACATAAATAGTACTATTTCCACATAGTAAAGTGCAATGTGATGTCAGAAATGGCTGACAAAATTAGGTAATAACACGAAACAAATGCAATGCAATATAAGGTATATGTATAGCTTGGAAATTGTCACCGTTGCTCGCTCGCTCCGCTCGCTCGTAAAAATCTAGTCCAACGTCACAACCGATGCGAAACGTTCGCAAATTCGAAATATGTCACCACCATATCGAATACTGAACGCAAGATGGATTGGTTTTAGGTTAAGCTATAGCTTTCGAGCGAGCGTAGCGAGCGAGAGACGTGTAAAGGAGTGTCACAAACCAACGGTTTGGCACATACGGTCATTGAAATATTCGCACCAGCCCGAGGAGCCGGAAGTCTTTATCGAATTGCCTACTGACAAATGTTTACAGTTTATGAATAGTTTCACATAAATAGTACTATTTCCACATAGTAAAGTGCAATGTGATGTCAGAAATGGCTGACAAAATTAGGTAATAACACGAAATATATGCAAGGCAATATAAGGTATATGTATAGCTTGGAAATTGTAATCGTTGCTCGCTCGCTCCGCTCGCTCGTAAAAATCTAGTCCAACCTCACAACCGATGCGACACGTTCGCAAATTCGAAATATGTCGCCACCATATCGATTACTGAACGCAAGATGTATGGTTTTATGTTGGGCAATAGATTTCGAGCGAGCGCAGCGAGCGAGGGACGCGTAAAGGTGTGTCACAAACCAACGGTTTGGCACATACGGACATTGAAATATTCGCACCAGCCCGCGGAGCCGGAAGTCTTTATCCTATGGCCTACTGACAAATGTTTACAGTTTGTGAATAGTTTCACATAAATAGTACTATTTCCACATAGTAAAGTGCAATGTGATGTCAGAAATGGCTGACAAAATTAGGTAATAACACGAAACAAATGCAATGCAATATAAGGTATATGTATAGCTCGGAAGTTGTCACCGTTGCTCGCTCGCTCCGCTCGCTCGTAAAAATCTAGTCCAACCTCACAACCGATGCGACATGTTCGCAAATTCGAAATATGTCACCGCCATATCGAATACTGAACGCAAGATGGCTTGGTTTTAGGTTAAGCTATAGCTTTCGAGCGAGCGTAGCGAGCGAGAGACGTGTAAAGGTGTGTCACAAACCAACGGTTTGGCACATACGGACATTGAAATATTCGCACCAGCCCGAGGAGCCGGAAGTCTTTATCGAATTGCCTACTGACAAATGTTTACAGTTTATGAATAGTTTCACATAAATAGTACTATTTCCACATAGTAAAGTGCAATGTGATGTCAGAAATGGCTGACAAAATTAGGTAATAACACGAAATATATGCAAGGCAATATAAGGTATATGTATAGCTTGGAAATTGTAATCGTTGCTCGCTCGCTCCGCTCGCTCGTAAAAATCAAGTCCAACCTCACAACCGATGCGACACGTTCGCAAATTCGAAATATGTCACCACCATATCGATTACTGAACGCAAGATGTATGGTTTTAGGTTAGGCTATAGCTTTCGAGCGAGCGCAGCGAGCGAGAGACGCGTAAAGGTGTGTCACAAACCAACGGTTTGGCACATACGGACATTGAAATATTCGCACCAGCCCGAGGAGCCGGAAGTCTTTATCGAATTGCCTACTGACAAATGTTTACAGTTTATGAATAGTTTCACATAAATAGTACTATTTCCACATAGTAAAGTGCAATGTGATGTCAGAAATGGCTGACAAAATTAGGTAATAACACGAAACAAATGCAATGCAATATAAGGTATATGTATAGCTTGGAAGTTGTCACCGTTGCTCGCTCGCTCCGCTCGCTCGTAAAAATCTAGTCCAACCTCACAACCGATGCGACATGTTCGCAAATTCGAAATATGTCACCGCCATATCGAATACTGAACGCAAGATGGCTTGGTTTTAGGTTAAGCTATAGCTTTCGAGCGAGCGTAGCGAGCGAGAGACGTGTAAAGGAGTGTCACAAACCAACGGTTTGGCACATACGGTCATTGAAATATTCGCACCAGCCCGAGGAGCCGGAAGTCTTTATCGAATTGCCTACTGACAAATGTTTACAGTTTATGAATAGTTTCACATAAATAGTACTATTTCCACATAGTAAAGTGCAATGTGATGTCAGAAATGGCTGACAAAATTAGGTAATAACACGAAACAAATGCAATGCAATATAAGGTATATGTATAGCTCGGAAGTTGTCACCGTTGCTCGCTCGCTCCGCTCGCTCGTAAAAATCTAGTCCAACCTCACAACCGATGCGACATGTTCGCAAATTCGAAATATGTCACCGCCATATCGAATACTGAACGCAAGATGGCTTGGTTTTAGGTTAAGCTATAGCTTTCGAGCGAGCGTAGCGAGCGAGAGACGTGTAAAGGTGTGTCACAAACCAACGGTTTGGCACATACGGACATTGAAATATTCGCACCAGCCCGAGGAGCCGGAAGTCTTTATCGAATTGCCTACTGACAAATGTTTACAGTTTATGAATAGTTTCACATAAATAGTACTATTTCCACATAGTAAAGTGCAATGTGATGTCAGAAATGGCTGACAAAATTAGGTAATAACACGAAACAAATGCAATGCAATATAAGGTATATGTATAGCTTGGAAATTGTCACCGTTGCTCGCTCGCTCCGCTCGCTCGTAAAAATCTAGTCCAACCTCACAACCGATGCGACACGTTCGCAAATTCGAAATATGTCACCACCATATCGATTACTGAACGCAAGATGTATGGTTTTAGGTTAGGCTATAGCTTTCGAGCGAGCGCAGCGAGCGAGAGACGCGTAAAGGTGTGTCACAAACCAACGGTTTGGCACATACGGACATTGAAATATTCGCACCAGCCCGAGGAGCCGGAAGTCTTTATCGAATTGCCTACTGACAAATGTTTACAGTTTATGAATAGTTTCACATAAATAGTACTATTTCCACATAGTAAAGTGCAATGTGATGTCAGAAATGGCTGACAAAATTAGGTAATAACACGAAACAAATGCAATGCAATATAAGGTATATGTATAGCTTGGAAATTGTCACCGTTGCTCGCTCGCTCCGCTCGCTCGTAAAAATCTAGTCCAACGTCACAACCGATGCGACACGTTCGCAAATTCGAAATATGTCACCACCATATCGAATACTGAACGCAAGATGGATTGGTTTTAGGTTAAGCTATAGCTTTCGAGCGAGCGTAGCGAGCGAGAGCCGTGTAATGGTGTGTCACAAACCAACGGTTTGGCACATAGGGACATTGAAATATTCCCCCAGCCCGAGGAGCCGGAAGTCTTTATCGAATTGCCTACTGACAAATGTTTACAGTTTATGAATAGTTTCACATAAATAGTACTATTTCCACATACTACAGTGCAATGTGATGTCCGAAATGGCTGACAAAATTAGGTAATAACACGAAACAAATGCAATGCAATATAAGGTATATGTATAGCTTGGAAATTGTCACCGTTGCTCGCTCGCTCCGCTCGCTCGTAAAAATCTAGTCCAACCTCACAACCGATGCGACACGTTCGCAAATTCGAAATATGTCGCCACCATATCGAATAATGAACGCAAGATGGCTTGGTTTTATGTTGGGCAATAGATTTCGAGCGAGCGCAGCGAGCGAGGGACGCGTAAAGGTGTGTCACAAACCAACGGTTTGGCACATACGGACATTGAAATATTCGCACCAGCCCGCGGAGCCGGAAGTCTTTATCCTATGGCCTACCGACAAATGTTTACAGTTTGTGAATAGTTTCACATAAATAGTACTATTTCCACATAGTAAAGTGCAATGTGATGTCAGAAATGGCTGACAAAATTAGGTAATAACACGAAACAAATGCAATGCAATATAAGGTATATGTATAGCTTGGAAATTGTCACCGTTTCTCGCTCGCTCCGCTCGCTCGTAAAAATCTAGTCCAACCTCACAACCGATGCGACACGTTCGCAAATTCGAAATATGTCACCGCCATATCGAATACTGAACGCAAGATGGCTTGGTTTTAGGTTAAGCTATAGCTTTCGAGCGAGCGTAGCGAGCGAGAGACGTGTAAAGGAGTGTCACAAACCAACGGTTTGGCACATACGGTCATTGAAATATTCGCACCAGCCCGAGGAGCCGGAAGTCTTTATCGAATTGCCTACTGACAAATGTTTACAGTTTATGAATAGTTTCACATAAATAGTACTATTTCCACATAGTAAAGTGCAATGTGATGTCAGAAATGGCTGACAAAATTAGGTAATAACACGAAATATATGCAAGGCAATATAAGGTATATGTATAGCTTGGAAATTGTAATCGTTGCTCGCTCGCTCCGCTCGCTCGTAAAAATCTAGTCCAACCTCACAACCGATGCGACACGTTCGCAAATTCGAAATATGTCGCCACCATATCGATTACTGAACGCAAGATGTATGGTTTTATGTTGGGCAATAGATTTCGAGCGAGCGCAGCGAGCGAGGGACGCGTAAAGGTGTGTCACAAACCAACGGTTTGGCACATACGGACATTGAAATATTCGCACCAGCCCGCGGAGCCGGAAGTCTTTATCCTATGGCCTACTGACAAATGTTTACAGTTTGTGAATAGTTTCACATAAATAGTACTATTTCCACATAGTAAAGTGCAATGTGATGTCAGAAATGGCTGACAAAATTAGGTAATAACACGAAACAAATGCAATGCAATATAAGGTATATGTATAGCTTGGAAATTGTCACCGTTTCTCGCTCGCTCCGCTCGCTCGTAAAAATCTAGTCCAACCTCACAACCGATGCGACACGTTCGCAAATTCGATATATGTCGCCACCATATCGAATAATGAACGCAAGATGGATTGGTTTTAGGTTGGGCAATAGTTTTCGAGCGAGCGCAGCGAGCGGGGGACGCGTAAAGGTGTGTCACAAACCAACGGTTTGGCACATACGGACATTGAAATATTCCCACCAGCCCGAGGAGCCGGAAGTCTTTATCGAATTGCCTACTGACAAATGTTTACAGTTTATGAATAGTTTCACATAAATAGTACTATTTCCACATAGTAAAGTGCAATGTGATGTCAGAAATGGCTGACAAAATTAGGTAATAACACGAAATATATGCAAGGCAATATAAGGTATATGTATAACTTGGAAATTGTGATCGTTGCTCGCTCGCTCCGCTCGCTCGTAAAAATCTAGTCCAACCTCACAACCGATGCGACATGTTCGCAAATTCGAAATATGTCACCGCCATATCGAGTACTGAACGCAAGATGGCTTGGTTTTAGGTTAAGCTATAGCTTTCGAGCGAGCGTAGCGAGCGAGAGACGTGTAAAGGAGTGTCACAAACCAACGGTTTGGCACATACGGTCATTGAAATATTCGCACCAGCCCGAGGAGCCGGAAGTCTTTATCGAATTGCCTACTGACAAATGTTTACAGTTTATGAATAGTTTCACATAAATAGTACTATTTCCACATAGTAAAGTGCAATGTGATGTCAGAAATGGCTGACAAAATTAGGTAATAACACGAAACAAATGCAATGCAATATAAGGTATATGTATAGCTTGGAAGTTGTCACCGTTGCTCGCTCGCTCCGCTCGCTCGTAAAAATCTAGTCCAACCTCACAACCGATGCGACATGTTCGCAAATTCGAAATATGTCACCGCCATATCGAATACTGAACGCAAGATGGCTTGGTTTTAGGTTAAGCTATAGCTTTCGAGCGAGCGTAGCGAGCGAGAGACGTGTAAAGGAGTGTCACAAACCAACGGTTTGGCACATACGGTCATTGAAATATTCGCACCAGCCCGAGGAGCCGGAAGTCTTTATCGAATTGCCTACTGACAAATGTTTACAGTTTATGAATAGTTTCACATAAATAGTACTATTTCCACATAGTAAAGTGCAATGTGATGTCAGAAATGGCTGACAAAATTAGGTAATAACACGAAACAAATGCAATGCAATATAAGGTATATGTATAGCTTGGAAATTGTCACCGTTGCTCGCTCGCTCCGCTCGCTCGTAAAAATCTAGTCCAACGTCACAACCGATGCGAAACGTTCGCAAATTCGAAATATGTCACCACCATATCGAATACTGAACGCAAGATGGATTGGTTTTAGGTTAAGCTATAGCTTTCGAGCGAGCGTAGCGGGCGAGAGCCCTGTAATGGTGTGTCACAAACCAACGGTTTGGCACATAGGGACATTGAAATATTCCCCCAGCCCGAGGAGCCGGAAGTCTTTATCGAATTGCCTACTGACAAATGTTTACAGTTTATGAATAGTTTCACATAAATAGTACTATTTCCACATAGTAAAGTGCAATGTGATGTCAGAAATGGCTGACAAAATTAGGTAATAACACGAAATATATGCAAGGCAATATAAGGTATATGTATAGCTTGGAAATTGTAATCGTTGCTCGCTCGCTCCGCTCGCTCGTAAAAATCTAGTCCAACCTCACAACCGATGCGACACGTTCGCAAATTCGAAATATGTCGCCACCATATCGATTACTGAACGCAAGATGTATGGTTTTATGTTGGGCAATAGATTTCGAGCGAGCGCAGCGAGCGAGGGACGCGTAAAGGTGTGTCACAAACCAACGGTTTGGCACATACGGACATTGAAATATTCGCACCAGCCCGCGGAGCCGGAAGTCTTTATCCTATGGCCTACTGACAAATGTTTACAGTTTGTGAATAGTTTCACATAAATAGTACTATTTCCACATAGTAAAGTGCAATGTGATGTCAGAAATGGCTGACAAAATTAGGTAATAACACGAAACAAATGCAATGCAATATAAGGTATATGTATAGCTCGGAAGTTGTCACCGTTGCTCGCTCGCTCCGCTCGCTCGTAAAAATCTAGTCCAACCTCACAACCGATGCGACATGTTCGCAAATTCGAAATATGTCACCGCCATATCGAATACTGAACGCAAGATGGCTTGGTTTTAGGTTAAGCTATAGCTTTCGAGCGAGCGTAGCGAGCGAGAGACGTGTAAAGGTGTGTCACAAACCAACGGTTTGGCACATACGGACATTGAAATATTCGCACCAGCCCGAGGAGCCGGAAGTCTTTATCGAATTGCCTACTGACAAATGTTTACAGTTTATGAATAGTTTCACATAAATAGTACTATTTCCACATAGTAAAGTGCAATGTGATGTCAGAAATGGCTGACAAAATTAGGTAATAACACGAAATATATGCAAGGCAATATAAGGTATATGTATAGCTTGGAAATTGTAATCGTTGCTCGCTCGCTCCGCTCGCTCGTAAAAATCAAGTCCAACCTCACAACCGATGCGACACGTTCGCAAATTCGAAATATGTCACCACCATATCGATTACTGAACGCAAGATGTATGGTTTTAGGTTAGGCTATAGCTTTCGAGCGAGCGCAGCGAGCGAGAGACGCGTAAAGGTGTGTCACAAACCAACGGTTTGGCACATACGGACATTGAAATATTCGCACCAGCCCGAGGAGCCGGAAGTCTTTATCGAATTGCCTACTGACAAATGTTTACAGTTTATGAATAGTTTCACATAAATAGTACTATTTCCACATAGTAAAGTGCAATGTGATGTCAGAAATGGCTGACAAAATTAGGTAATAACACGAAACAAATGCAATGCAATATAAGGTATATGTATAGCTTGGAAGTTGTCACCGTTGCTCGCTCGCTCCGCTCGCTCGTAAAAATCTAGTCCAACCTCACAACCGATGCGACATGTTCGCAAATTCGAAATATGTCACCGCCATATCGAATACTGAACGCAAGATGGCTTGGTTTTAGGTTAAGCTATAGCTTTCGAGCGAGCGTAGCGAGCGAGAGACGTGTAAAGGAGTGTCACAAACCAACGGTTTGGCACATACGGTCATTGAAATATTCGCACCAGCCCGAGGAGCCGGAAGTCTTTATCGAATTGCCTACTGACAAATGTTTACAGTTTATGAATAGTTTCACATAAATAGTACTATTTCCACATAGTAAAGTGCAATGTGATGTCAGAAATGGCTGACAAAATTAGGTAATAACACGAAACAAATGCAATGCAATATAAGGTATATGTATAGCTCGGAAGTTGTCACCGTTGCTCGCTCGCTCCGCTCGCTCGTAAAAATCTAGCCCAACCTCACAACCGATGCGACATGTTCGCAAATTCGAAATATGTCACCGCCATATCGAATACTGAACGCAAGATGGCTTGGTTTTAGGTTAAGCTATAGCTTTCGAGCGAGCGTAGCGAGCGAGAGACGTGTAAAGGTGTGTCACAAACCAACGGTTTGGCACATACGGACATTGAAATATTCGCACCAGCCCGAGGAGCCGGAAGTCTTTATCGAATTGCCTACTGACAAATGTTTACAGTTTATGAATAGTTTCACATAAATAGTACTATTTCCACATAGTAAAGTGCAATGTGATGTCAGAAATGGCTGACAAAATTAGGTAATAACACGAAATATATGCAAGGCAATATAAGGTATATGTATAGCTTGGAAATTGTAATCGTTGCTCGCTCGCTCCGCTCGCTCGTAAAAATCAAGTCCAACCTCACAACCGATGCGACACGTTCGCAAATTCGAAATATGTCACCACCATATCGATTACTGAACGCAAGATGTATGGTTTTAGGTTAGGCTATAGCTTTCGAGCGAGCGCAGCGAGCGAGAGACGCGTAAAGGTGTGTCACAAACCAACGGTTTGGCACATACGGACATTGAAATATTCGCACCAGCCCGAGGAGCCGGAAGTCTTTATCGAATTGCCTACTGACAAATGTTTACAGTTTATGAATAGTTTCACATAAATAGTACTATTTCCACATAGTAAAGTGCAATGTGATGTCAGAAATGGCTGACAAAATTAGGTAATAACACGAAACAAATGCAATGCAATATAAGGTATATGTATAGCTTGGAAATTGTCACCGTTGCTCGCTCGCTCCGCTCGCTCGTAAAAATCTAGTCCAACGTCACAACCGATGCGACACGTTCGCAAATTCGAAATATGTCACCACCATATCGAATACTGAACGCAAGATGGATTGGTTTTAGGATAAGCTATAGCTTTCGAGCGAGCGTAGCGAGCGAGAGCCCTGTAATGGTGTGTCACAAACCAACGGTTTGGCACATAGGGACATTGAAATATTCCCCCAGCCCGAGGAGCCGGAAGTCTTTATCGAATTGCCTACTGACAAATGTTTACAGTTTATGAATAGTTTCACATAAATAGTACTATTTCCACATAGTAAAGTGCAATGTGATGTCAGAAATGGCTGACAAAATTAGGTAATAACACGAAATATATGCAAGGCAATATAAGGTATATGTATAGCTTGGAAATTGTAATCGTTGCTCGCTCGCTCCGCTCGCTCGTAAAAATCTAGTCCAACCTCACAACCGATGCGACACGTTCGCAAATTCGAAATATGTCGCCACCATATCGATTACTGAACGCAAGATGTATGGTTTTATGTTGGGCAATAGATTTCGAGCGAGCGCAGCGAGCGAGGGACGCGTAAAGGTGTGTCACAAACCAACGGTTTGGCACATACGGACATTGAAATATTCGCACCAGCCCGCGGAGCCGGAAGTCTTTATCCTATGGCCTACTGACAAATGTTTACAGTTTGTGAATAGTTTCACATAAATAGTACTATTTCCACATAGTAAAGTGCAATGTGATGTCAGAAATGGCTGACAAAATTAGGTAATAACACGAAACAAATGCAATGCAATATAAGGTATATGTATAGCTTGGAAATTGTCACCGTTTCTCGCTCGCTCCGCTCGCTCGTAAAAATCTAGTCCAACCTCACAACCGATGCGACACGTTCGCAAATTCGATATATGTCGCCACCATATCGAATAATGAACGCAAGATGGATTGGTTTTAGGTTGGGCAATAGTTTTCGAGCGAGCGCAGCGAGCGGGGGACGCGTAAAGGTGTGTCACAAACCAACGGTTTGGCACATACGGACATTGAAATATTCCCACCAGCCCGAGGAGCCGGAAGTCTTTATCGAATTGCCTACTGACAAATGTTTACAGTTTATGAATAGTTTCACATAAATAGTACTATTTCCACATAGTAAAGTGCAATGTGATGTCAGAAATGGCTGACAAAATTAGGTAATAACACGAAATATATGCAAGGCAATATAAGGTATATGTATAACTTGGAAATTGTGATCGTTGCTCGCTCGCTCCGCTCGCTCGTAAAAATCTAGTCCAACCTCACAACCGATGCGACATGTTCGCAAATTCGAAATATGTCACCGCCATATCGAGTACTGAACGCAAGATGGCTTGGTTTTAGGTTAAGCTATAGCTTTCGAGCGAGCGTAGCGAGCGAGAGACGTGTAAAGGAGTGTCACAAACCAACGGTTTGGCACATACGGTCATTGAAATATTCGCACCAGCCCGAGGAGCCGGAAGTCTTTATCGAATTGCCTACTGACAAATGTTTACAGTTTATGAATAGTTTCACATAAATAGTACTATTTCCACATAGTATAGTGCAATGTGATGTCAGAAATGGCTGACAAAATTAGGTAATAACACGAAACAAATGCAATGCAATATAAGGTATATGTATAGCTTGGAAGTTGTCACCGTTGCTCGCTCGCTCCGCTCGCTCGTAAAAATCTAGTCCAACCTCACAACCGATGCGACATGTTCGCAAATTCGAAATATGTCACCGCCATATCGAATACTGAACGCAAGATGGCTTGGTTTTAGGTTAAGCTATAGCTTTCGAGCGAGCGTAGCGAGCGAGAGACGTGTAAAGGAGTGTCACAAACCAACGGTTTGGCACATACGGTCATTGAAATATTCGCACCAGCCCGAGGAGCCGGAAGTCTTTATCGAATTGCCTACTGACAAATGTTTACAGTTTATGAATAGTTTCACATAAATAGTACTATTTCCACATAGTAAAGTGCAATGTGATGTCAGAAATGGCTGACAAAATTAGGTAATAACACGAAACAAATGCAATGCAATATAAGGTATATGTATAGCTTGGAAATTGTCACCGTTGCTCGCTCGCTCCGCTCGCTCGTAAAAATCTAGTCCAACGTCACAACCGATGCGACACGTTCGCAAATTCGAAATATGTCACCACCATATCGAATACTGAACGCAAGATGGATTGGTTTTAGGTTAAGCTATAGCTTTCGAGCGAGCGTAGCGAGCGAGAGCCCTGTAATGGTGTGTCACAAACCAACGGTTTGGCACATAGGGACATTGAAATATTCCCCCAGCCCGAGGAGCCGGAAGTCTTTATCGAATTGCCTACTGACAAATGTTTACAGTTTATGAATAGTTTCACATAAATAGTACTATTTCCACATAGTAAAGTGCAATGTGATGTCAGAAATGGCTGACAAAATTAGGTAATAACACGAAATATATGCAAGGCAATATAAGGTATATGTATAGCTTGGAAATTGTAATCGTTGCTCGCTCGCTCCGCTCGCTCGTAAAAATCTAGTCCAACCTCACAACCGATGCGACACGTTCGCAAATTCGAAATATGTCACCACCATATCGATTACTGAACGCAAGATGTATGGTTTTAGGTTAGGCTATAGCTTTCGAGCGAGCGCAGCGAGCGAGAGACGCGTAAAGGTGTGTCACAAACCAACGGTTTGGCACATACGGACATTGAAATATTCGCACCAGCCCGAGGAGCCGGAAGTCTTTATCGAATTGCCTACTGACAAATGTTTACAGTTTATGAATAGTTTCACATAAATAGTACTATTTCCACATAGTAAAGTGCAATGTGATGTCAGAAATGGCTGACAAAATTAGGTAATAACACGAAACAAATGCAATGCAATATAAGGTATATGTATAGCTTGGAAATTGTCACCGTTGCTCGCTCGCTCCGCTCGCTCGTAAAAATCTAGTCCAACGTCACAACCGATGCGACACGTTCGCAAATTCGAAATATGTCACCACCATATCGAATACTGAACGCAAGATGGATTGGTTTTAGGTTAAGCTATAGCTTTCGAGCGAGCGTAGCGAGCGAGAGCCGTGTAATGGTGTGTCACAAACCAACGGTTTGGCACATAGGGACATTGAAATATTCCCCCAGCCCGAGGAGCCGGAAGTCTTTATCGAATTGCCTACTGACAAATGTTTACAGTTTATGAATAGTTTCACATAAATAGTACTATTTCCACATACTACAGTGCAATGTGATGTCCGAAATGGCTGACAAAATTTGGTAATAACACGAAACAAATGCAATGCAATATAAGGTATATGTATAGCTTGGAAATTGTCACCGTTGCTCGCTCGCTCCGCTCGCTCGTAAAAATCTAGTCCAACCGCACAACCGATGCGACACGTTCGCAAATTCGAAATATGTCGCCACCATATCGAATAATGAACGCAAGATGGCTTGGTTTTAGTTTAAGCTATAGCTTTCGAGCAAGCGTAGCGAGCGAGAGACGTGTAAAGGTGTGTCACAAACCAACGGTTTGGCACATACGGACATTGAAATATTCGCACCAGCCCGAGGAGCCGGAAGTCTTTATCGAATTGCCTACTGACAAATGTTTACAGTTTATGAATAGTTTCACATAAATAGTACTATTTCCACATAGTAAAGTGCAATGTGATGTCAGAAATGGCTGACAGAATTAGGTAATAACACGAAATATATGCAAGGCAATATAAGGTATATGTATAGCTTGGAAATTGTAATCGTTGCTCGCTCGCTCCGCTCGCTCGTAAAAATCTAGTCCAACCTCACAACCGATGCGACACGTTCGCAAATTCGAAATATGTCGCCACCATATCGATTACTGAACGCAAGATGTATGGTTTTATGTTGGGCAATAGATTTCGAGCGAGCGCAGCGAGCGAGGGACGCGTAAAGGTGTGTCACAAACCAACGGTTTGGCACATACGGACATTGAAATATTCGCACCAGCCCGCGGAGCCGGAAGTCTTTATCCTATGGCCTACTGACAAATGTTTACAGTTTGTGAATAGATTCACATAAATAGTACTATTTCCACATAGTAAAGTGCAATGTGATGTCAGAAATGGCTGACAAAATTAGGTAATAACACGAAACAAATGCAATGCAATATAAGGTATATGTATAGCTTGGAAGTTGTCACCGTTGCTCGCTCGCTCCGCTCGCTCGTAAAAATGTAGTCCAACCTCACAACCGATGCGGCATGTTCGCAAATTCGAAATATGTCACCGCCCTATCGAATACTGAACGCAAGATGGCTTGGTTTTAGGTTAAGCTATAGCTTTCGAGCGAGCGTAGCGAGCGAGAGACGTGTAAAGGAGTGTCACAAACCAACGGTTTGGCACATACGGTCATTGAAATATTCGCACCAGCCCGAGGAGCCGGAAGTCTTTATCGAATTGCCTACTGACAAATGTTTACAGTTTATGAATAGTTTCACATAAATAGTACTATTTCCACATAGTAAAGTGCAATGTGATGTCAGAAATGGCTGACAAAATTAGGTAATAACACGAAACAAATGCAATGCAATATAAGGTATATGTATAGCTTGGAAGTTGTCACCGTTGCTCGCTCGCTCCGCTCGCTCGTAAAAATCTAGTCCAACCTCACAACCGATGCGACACGTTCGCAAATTCGAAATATGTCGCCACCATATCGATTACTGAACGCAAGATGTATGGTTTTAGGTTAGGCTATAGCTTTCGAGCGAGCGCAGCGAGCGAGAGACGCGTAAAGGTGTGTCACAAACCAACGGTTTGGCAAATACGGACATTGAAATATTCGCACCAGCCCGAGGAGCCGGAAGTCTTTATCGAATTGCCTACTGACAAATGTTTACAGTTTATGAATAGTTTCACATGAATAGTACTATTTCCACATAGTAAAGTGCAATGTGATGTCAGAAATGGCTGACAAAATTAGGTAATAACACGAAACAAATGCAATGCAATATAAGGTATATGTATAGCTTGGAAATTGTCACCGTTGCTCGCTCGCTCCGCTCGCTCGTAAAAATCTAGTCCAACGTCACAACCGATGCGACACGTTCGCTAATTCGAAATATGTCGCCACCATATCGAATAATGAACGCAAGATGGATTGGTTTTAGGTTGGGCAATAGTTTTCGAGCGAGCGCAGCGAGCGACGGACGCGTAAAGGTGTGTCACAAACCAACGGTTTGGCACATACGGACATTGAAATATTCGCACTAGCCCGAGGAGCCGGAAGTCTTTATCGAATTGCCTACTGACAAATGTTTACAGTTTATGAATAGTTTCACATAAATAGTACTATTTCCACATAGTAAAGTGCAATGTGATGTCAGAAATGGCTGACAAAATTAGGTAATAACACGAAATATATGCAAAGCAATATAAGGTATATGTATAACTTGGAAATTGTGATCGTTGCTCGCTCGCTCCGCTCGCTCGTAAAAATCTAGTCCAACCTCACAACCGATGCGACATGTTCGCAAATTCGAAATATGTCACCGCCATATCGAATACTGAACGCAAGATGTATGGTTTTAGGTTAGGCTATAGCTTTCCAGCGAGCGCAGCGAGCGAGAGACGCGTAAAGGTGTGTCACAAACCAACGGTTTGGCACATACGGACATTGAAATATTCGCACCAGCCCGAGGAGCTGGAAGTCTTTATCGAATTGCCTACTGACAAATGTTTACAGTTTATGAATAGTTTCACATAAATAGTACTATTTCCACATAGTAAAGTGCAATTTGATGTCAGAAATGGCTGACAAAATTAGGTAATAACACGAAATATATGCAAGGCAATATAATGTATATGTATAACTTGGAAATTGTGATCGTTGCTCGCTCGCTCCGCTCGCTCGTAATAATCTAGTCCAACCTCACAACCGATGCGACACGTTCGCAAATTCGAAATATGTCACCACCGTATCGAATACTGAACGCAAGATGTATGGTTTTAGGTTAGGCTATAGCTTTCGAGCGAGCGCAGCGAGCGAGGGACGCGTAAAGGTGTGTCACAAACCAACGGTTTGGCACATACGGACATTGAAATATTCGCACCAGCCCGAGGAGCTGGAAGTCTTTATCGAATTGCCTACTGACAAATGTTTACAGTTTATGAATAGTTTCACATAAATAGTACTATTTCCACATAGTAAAGTGCAATTTGATGTCAGAAATGGCTGACAAAATTAGGTAATAACACGAAATATATGCAAGGCAATATAATGTATATGTATAACTTGGAAATTGTGATCGTTGCTCGCTCGCTCCGCTCGCTCGTAATAATCTAGTCCAACCTCACAACCGATGCGACACGTTCGCAAATTCGAAATATGTCACCACCGTATCGAATACTGAACGCAAGATGTATGGTTTTAGGTTAGGCTATAGCTTTCGAGCGAGCGCAGCGAGCGAGGGACGCGTAAAGGTGTGTCACAAACCAACGGTTTGGCACATACGGACATTGAAATATTCGCACCAGCCCGAGGAGCCGGAAGTCGTTATCCTATGGCCTACTGACAACTGTTTACAGTTTATGAATAGCTTCACATAAATAGTACTATTTCCACATACTACAGTTCAATGTGATGTCCGAAATGGCTGACAAAATTAGGTAATAACACGAAATATATGCAAGGCAATATAATGTATATGTATAACTTGGAAATTGTGATCGTTGCTCGCTCGCTCCGCTCGCTCGTAATAATCTAGTCCAACCTCACAACCGATGCGACACGTTCGCAAATTCGAAATATGTCACCACCGTATCGAATACTGAACGCAAGATGTATGGTTTTAGGTTAGGCTATAGCTTTCGAGCGAGCGCAGCGAGCGAGGGACGCGTAAAGGTGTGTCACAAACCAACGGTTTGGCACATACGGACATTGAAATATTCGCACCAGCCCGAGGAGCCGGAAGTCGTTATCCTATGGCCTACTGACAACTGTTTACAGTTTATGAATAGCTTCACATAAATAGTACTATTTCCACATACTACAGTTCAATGTGATGTCCGAAATGGCTGACAAAATTAGGTAATAACACGAAACAAATGCAATGCAATATAAGGTATATGTATAGCTTGGAAATTGTCACCGTTGCTCGCTCGCTCCGCTCGCTCGTAAAAATCTAGTCCAACCTCACAACCGATGCGACACGTTCGCAAATTCGAAATATATCGCCACCATATCGATTACTGAACGCAAGATGTATGGTTTTAGGTTAGGCTATAACTTTCGAGCGAGCGCAGCGAGCGAGAGACGCGTAAAGGTGTGTCATAAACCAACGGTTTGGCAAATACGGACATTGAAATATTCGCACCAGCCCGAGGAGCCGGAAGTCTTTATCGAATTGCCTACTGACAAATGTTTACAGTTTATGAATAGTTTCACATAAATAGTACTATTTCCACATAGTAAAGTGCAATGTGATGTCAGAAATGGCTGACAAAATTAGGTAATAACACGAAACAAATGCAATGCAATATAAGGTATATGTATAGCTTGGAAATTGTGATCGTTGCTCGCTCGCTCCGCTCGCTCGTAAAAATCTAGTCCGACCTCACAACCGATGCGACACGTTCGCAAATTTGAAATAAGTCGCCACCATATCGAATAATGAACGCAAGATGGATTGGTTTTAGGTTGGGCAATAGTTTTCGAGCGAGCGCAGCGAGCGAGGTACGCGTAAAGGTGTGTCACAAACCAACGGTTTGGCACTTACGGACATTGAAATATTCGCACCAGCCCGAGGAGCCGGAAGTCTTTATCGAATTGCCTACTGACAAATGTTTACAGTTTATGAATAGTTTCACATAAATAGTACTATTTCCACATAGTAAAGTGCAATGTGATGTCAGAAATGGCTGACAAAATTAGGTAATAACACGAAACAAATGCAATGCAATATAAGGTATATGTATAGCTTGGAAATTGTCACCGTTGCTCGCTCGCTCCGCTCGCTCGTAAAAATCTAGTCCAACCTCACAACCGATGCGACACGTTCGCAAATTCGAAATATGTCGCCACCATATCGATTACTGAACGCAAGATGTATGGTTTAAGGTTAAGCTATAGCTTTCGAGCGAGCGTAGCGAGCGAGAGACCTGTAAAGGTGTGTCACAAACCAACGGTTTGGCACATACGGACATTGAAATATTCGCACCAGCCCGAGGAGCCGGAAGTCGTTATCCTATGGCCTACTGACAAATGTTTACAGTTTATGAATAGCTTCACATAAATAGTACTATTTCCACATACTACAGTGCAATGTGATGTCCGAAATGGCTGACAAAATTAGGTAATAACACGAAACAAATGCAATGCAATATAAGGTATATGTATAGCTTGGAAATTGTGATCGTTGCTCGCTCGCTCCGCTCGCTCGTATAAATCTAGTCCGACCTCACAACCGATGCGACACGTTCGCAAATTTGAAATAAGTCGCCACCATATCGAATAATGAACGCAAGATGGATTGGTTTTAGGTTGGGCAATAGTTTTCGAGCGAGCGCAGCGAGCGAGGGACGCGTAAAGGTGTGTCACAAACCAACGGTTTGGCACATACGGACATTGAAATATTCGCACCAGCCCGAGGAGCCGGAAGTCGTTATCCTATGGCCTACTGACAAATGTTTACAGTTTATGAATAGCTTCACATAAATAGTACTATTTCCACATACTACAGTGCAATGTGATGTCAGAAATGGCTGACAGAATTAGGTAATAACACGAAATATATGCAAGGCAATATAAGGTATATGTATAGCTTGGAAATTGTAATCGTTGCTCGCTCGCTCCGCTCGCTCGTAAAAATCTAGTCCAACCTCACAACCGATGCGACACGTTCGCAAATTCGAAATATGTCGCCACCATATCGATTACTGAACGCAAGATGTATGGTTTTATGTTGGGCAATAGATTTCGAGCGAGCGCAGCGAGCGAGGGACGCGTAAAGGTGTGTCACAAACCAACGGTTTGGCACATACGGACATTGAAATATTCGCACCAGCCCGCGGAGCCGGAAGTCTTTATCCTATGGCCTACTGACAAATGTTTACAGTTTGTGAATAGTTTCACATAAATAGTACTATTTCCACATAGTAAAGTGCAATGTGATGTCAGAAATGGCTGACAAAATTAGGTAATAACACGAAACAAATGCAATGCAATATAAGGTATATGTATAGCTTGGAAATTGTCACCGTTGCTCGCTCGCTCCGCTCGCTCGTAAAAATCTAGTCCAACGTCACAACCGATGCGACATGTTCGCAAATTCGAAATATGTCACCGCCCTATCGAATACTGAACGCAAGATGGCTTGGTTTTAGGTTAAGCTATAGCTTTCGAGCGAGCGTAGCGAGCGAGAGACGTGTAAAGGAGTGTCACAAACCAACGGTTTGGCACATACGGTCATTGAAATATTCGCACCAGCCCGAGGAGCCGGAAGTCTTTATCGAATTGCCTACTGACAAATGTTTACAGTTTATGAATAGTTTCACATAAATAGTACTATTTCCACATAGTAAAGTGCAATGTGATGGCAGAAATGGCTGACAAAATTAGGTAATAACACGAAACAAATGCAATGCAATATAAGGTATATGTATAGCTTGGAAGTTGTCACCGTTGCTCGCTCGCTCCGCTCGCTCGTAGAAATCTAGTCCAACATCACAACCGATGCGACACGTTCGCAAATTCGAAATATGTCGCCACCATATCGATTACTGAACGCAAGATGTATGGTTTTAGGTTAGGCTATAGCTTTCGAGCGAGCGCAGCGAGCGAGAGACGCGTAAAGGTGTGTCACAAACCAACGGTTTGGCAAATACGGACATTGAAATATTCGCACCAGCCCGAGGAGCCGGAAGTCTTTATCGAATTGCCTACTGACAAATGTTTACAGTTTATGAATAGTTTCACATAAATAGTACTATTTCCACATAGTAAAGTGCAATGTGATGTCAGAAATGGCTGACAAAATTAGGTAATAACACGAAACAAATGCAATGCAATATAAGGTATATGTATAGCTTGGAAATTGTCACCGTTGCTCGCTCGCTCCGCTCGCTCGTAAAAATCTAGTCCAACGTCACAACCGATGCGACATGTTCGCAAATTCGAAATATGTCACCGCCCTATCGAATACTGAACGCAAGATGGCTTGGTTTTAGGTTAAGCTATAGCTTTCGAGCGAGCGTAGCGAGCGAGAGACGTGTAAAGGAGTGTCACAAACCAACGGTTTGGCACATACGGTCATTGAAATATTCGCACCAGCCCGAGGAGCCGGAAGTCTTTATCGAATTGCCTACTGACAAATGTTTACAGTTTATGAATAGTTTCACATAAATAGTACTATTTCCACATAGTAAAGTGCAATGTGATGTCAGAAATGGCTGACAAAATTAGGTAATAACACGAAACAAATGCAATGCAATATAAGGTATATGTATAGCTTGGAAGTTGTCACCGTTGCTCGCTCGCTCCGCTCGCTCGTAAAAATCTAGTCCAACCTCACAACCGATGCGACACGTTCGCAAATTCGAAATATGTCGCCACCATATCGATTACTGAACGCAAGATGTATGGTTTTAGGTTAGGCTATAGCTTTCGAGCGAGCGCAGCGAGCGAGAGACGCGTAAAGGTGTGTCACAAACCAACGGTTTGGCAAATACGGACATTGAAATATTCGCACCAGCCCGAGGAGCCGGAAGTCTTTATCGAATTGCCTACTGACAAATGTTTACAGTTTAAGAATAGTTTCACATAAATAGTACTATTTCCACATAGTAAAGTGCAATGTGATGTCAGAAATGGCTGACAAAATTAGGTAATAACACGAAACAAATGCAATGCAATATAAGGTATATGTATAGCTTGGAAATTGTCACCGTTGCTCGCTCGCTCCGCTCGCTCGTAAAAATCTAGTCCAACGTCACAACCGATGCGACACGTTCGCTAATTCGAAATATGTCGCCACCATATCGAATAATGAACGCAAGATGGATTGGTTTTAGGTTGGGCAATAGTTTTCGAGCGAGCGCAGCGAGCGAGGGACGCGTAAAGGTGTGTCACAAACCAACGGTTTGGCACATACGGACATTGAAATATTCGCACTAGCCCGAGGAGCCGGAAGTCTTTATCGAATTGCCTACTGACAAATGTTTACAGTTTATGAATAGTTTCACATAAATAGTACTATTTCCACATAGTAAAGTGCAATGTGATGTCAGAAATGGCTGACAAAATTAGGTAATAACACGAAATATATGCAAAGCAATATAAGGTATATGTATAACTTGGAAATTGTGATCGTTGCTCGCTCGCTCCGCTCGCTCGTAAAAATCTAGTCCAACCTCACAACCGATGCGACATGTTCGCAAATTCGAAATATGTCACCGCCATATCGAATACTGAACGCAAGATGGCTTGGTTTTAGGTTAAGCTATTGCTTTCGAGCGAGCGTAGCGAGCGAGAGACCTGTGAAGGTGTGTCACAAACCAACGGTTTGGCACATACGGTCATTGAAATATTCGCACCAGCCCGAGGAGCCGGAAGTCTTTATCGGATTGCCTACTAACAAATGTTTACAGTTTATGAATAGTTTCACATAAATAGTACTATTTCCACATAGTAAAGTGCAATGTGATGTCAGAAATGGCTGACAAAATTAGGTAATAACACGAAACAAATGCAATGCAATATAAGGTATGTGTATAGCTTGGAAGTTGTCACCGTTGCTCGCTCGCTCCGCTCGCTCGTAAAAATCTAGTCCAACCTCACAACCGATGCGACACGTTCGCAAATTCGAAATATGTCGCCACCATATCGATTACTGAACGCAAGATGTATGGTTTTAGGTTAGGCTATAGCTTTCCAGCGAGCGCAGCGAGCGAGAGACGCGTAAAGGTGTGTCACAAACCAACGGTTTGGCACATACGGACATTGAAATATTCGCACCAGCCCGAGGAGCTGGAAGTCTTTATCGAATTGCCTACTGACAAATGTTTACAGTTTATGAATAGTTTCACATAAATAGTACTATTTCCACATAGTAAAGTGCAATTTGATGTCAGAAATGGCTGACAAAATTAGGTAATAACACGAAATATATGCAAGGCAATATAATGTATATGTATAACTTGGAAATTGTGATCGTTGCTCGCTCGCTCCGCTCGCTCGTAATAATCTAGTCCAACCTCACAACCGATGCGACACGTTCGCAAATTCGAAATATGTCACCACCGTATCGAATACTGAACGCAAGATGTATGGTTTTAGGTTAGGCTATAGCTTTCGAGCGAGCGCAGCGAGCGAGGGACGCGTAAAGGTGTGTCACAAACCAACGGTTTGGCACATACGGACATTGAAATATTCGCACCAGCCCGAGGAGCCGGAAGTCGTTATCCTATGGCCTACTGACAACTGTTTACAGTTTATGAATAGCTTCACATAAATAGTACTATTTCCACATACTACAGTGCAATGTGATGTCCGAAATGGCTGACAAAATTAGGTAATAACACGAAACAAATGCAATGCAAAATAAGGTATATGTATAGCTTGGAAATTGTCACCGTTGCTCGCTCGCTCCGCTCGCTCGTAAAAATCTAGTCCAACCTCACAACCGATGCGACACGTTCGCAAATTCGAAATATATCGCCACCATATCGATTACTGAACGCAAGATGTATGGTCTTAGGTTAGGCTATAACTTTCGAGCGAGCGCAGCGAGCGAGAGACGCGTAAAGGTGTGTCACAAACCAACGGTTTGGCAAATACGGACATTGAAATATTCGCACCAGCCCGAGGAGCCGGAAGTCTTTATCGAATTGCCTACTGACAAATGTTTACAGTTTATGAATAGTTTCACATAAATAGTACTATTTCCACATAGTAAAGTGCAATGTGATGTCAGAAATGGCTGACAAAATTAGGTAATAACACGAAACAAATGCAATGCAATATAAGGTATATGTATAGCTTGGAAATTGTGATCGTTGCTCGCTCGCTCCGCTCGCTCGTAAAAATCTAGTCCGACCTCACAACCGATGCGACACGTTCGCAAATTTGAAATAAGTCGCCACCATATCGAATAATGAACGCAAGATGGATTGGTTTTAGGTTGGGCAATAGTTTTCGAGCGAGCGCAGCGAGCGAGGTACGCGTAAAGGTGTGTCACAAACCAACGGTTTGGCACTTACGGACATTGAAATATTCGCACCAGCCCGAGGAGCCGGAAGTCTTTATCGAATTGCCTACTGACAAATGTTTACAGTTTATGAATAGTTTCACATAAATAGTACTATTTCCACATAGTAAAGTGCAATGTGATGTCAGAAATGGCTGACAAAATTAGGTAATAACACGAAACAAATGCAATGCAATATAAGGTATATGTATAGCTTGGAAATTGTCACCGTTGCTCGCTCGCTCCGCTCGCTCGTAAAAATCTAGTCCAACCTCACAACCGATGCGACACGTTCGCAAATTCGAAATATGTCGCCACCATATCGATTACTGAACGCAAGATGTATGGTTTAAGGTTAAGCTATAGCTTTCGAGCGAGCGTAGCGAGCGAGAGACCTGTAAAGGTGTGTCACAAACCAACGGTTTGGCACATACGGACATTGAAATATTCGCACCAGCCCGAGGAGCCGGAAGTCGTTATCCTATGGCCTACTGACAAATGTTTACAGTTTATGAATAGCTTCACATAAATAGTACTATTTCCACATACTACAGTGCAATGTGATGTCCGAAATGGCTGACAAAATTAGGTAATAACACGAAACAAATGCAATGCAATATAAGGTATATGTATAGCTTAGAAATTGTGATCGTTGCTCGCTCGCTCCGCTCGCTCGTATAAATCTAGTCCGACCTCACAACCGATGCGACACGTTCGCAAATTCGAAATAAGTCGCCACCATATCGAATAATGAACGCAAGATGGATTGGTTTTAGGTTGGGCAATAGTTTTCGAGCGAGCGCAGCGAGCGAGGGACGCGTAAAGGTGTGTCACAAACCAACGGTTTGGCACATACGGACATTGAAATATTCGCACCAGCCCGAGGAGCCGGAAGTCGTTATCCTATGGCCTACTGACAAATGTTTACAGTTTATGAATAGCTTCACATAAATAGTACTATTTCCACATACTACAGTGCAATGTGATGTCCGAAATGGCTGACAAAATTAGGTAATAACACGAAACAAATGCAATGCAATATAAGGTATATGTATAGCTTGGAAATTGTCACCGTTGCTCGCTCGCTCCGCTCGCTCGTAAAAATCTAGTCCAACCTCACAACCGATGCGACACGTTCGCAAATTCGAAATATATCGCCACCATATCGATTACTGAACGCAAGATGTATGGTTTTAGGTTAGGCTATAACTTTCGAGCGAGCGCAGCGAGCGAGAGACTCGTAAAGGTGTGTCACAAACCAACGGTTTGGCAAATACGGACATTGAAATATTCGCACCAGCCCGAGGAGCCGGAAGTCTTTATCGAATTGCCTACTGACAAATGTTTACAGTTTATGAATAGTTTCACATAAATGGTACTATTTCCACATAGTAAAGTGCAATGTGATGTCAGAAATGGCTGACAAAATTAGGTAATAACACGAAACAAATGCAATGCAATATAAGGTATATGTTTAGCTTGGAAATTGTGATCGTTGCTCGCCCGCTCCGCTCGCTCGTAAAAATCTAGTCCGACCTCACAACCGATGCGACACGTTCGCAAATTTGAAATAAGTCGCCACCATATCGAATAATGAACGCAAGATGGATTGGTTTTAGGTTGGGCAATAGTTTTCGAGCGAGCGCAGCGAGCGAGGGACGCGTAAAGGTGTGTCACAAACCAACGGTTTGGCACATTCGGACATTGAAATATTCGCACCAGCCCGAGGAGCCGGAAGTCGTTATCCTATGGCCTACTGACAAATGTTTACAGTTTATGAATAGTTTCACATAAATAGTACTATTTCCACATAGTAAAGTGCAATGTGATGTCAGAAATGGCTGACAAAATTAGGTAATAACTCGAAACAAATGCAATGCAATATAAGGTATATGTATAGCTTGGAAATTGTGATCGTTGCTCGCTCGCTCCGCTCGCTCGTAAAAATCTAGTCCAACGTCACAACCGATGCGACACGTTCGCAAATTCGAAATATGTCACAACCATATCGAATACTGAACGCAAGATGGATTGGTTTTAGGTTAAGCTATAGCTTTCGAGCGAGCGTAGCGAGCGAGAGCCGTCTAATGGTGTGTCACATACCAACGGTTTGGCACATAGGGACATTGAAATATTCCCACCAGCCCGAGGAGCCGGAAGTCTTTATCGAATTGCCTACTGACAAATGTTTACAGTTTATGAATAGTTTCACATAAATAGTACTATTTCCACATAGTAAAGTGCAATGTGATGTCAGAAATGGCTGACAAAATTAGATAATAACACGAAACAAATGCAATGCAATATAAGGTATATGTATAGCTTGGAAATTGTGATCGTTGCTCGCTCGCTCCGCTCGCTCGTATAAATCTAGTCCGACCTCACAACCGATGCGACACGTTCGCAAATTTGAAATAAGTCGCCACCATATCGAATAATGAACGCAAGATGGATTGGTTTTAGGTTGGGCAATAGTTTTCGAGCGAGCGCAGCGAGCGAGGGACGCGTAAAGGTGTGTCACAAACCAACGGTTTGGCACATACGGACATTGAAATATTCGCACCAGCCCGAGGAGCCGGAAGTCGTTATCCTATGGCCTACTGACAACTGTTTACAGTTTATGAATAGCTTCACATAAATAGTACTATTTCCACATACTACAGTGCAATGTGATGTCCGAAATGGCTGACAAAATTAGGTAATAACACGAAACAAATGCAATGCAATATAAGGTATATGTATAGCTTGGAAATTGTCACCGTTGCTCGCTCGCTCCGCTCGCTCGTAAAAATCTAGTCCAACCTCACAACCGATGCGACACGTTCGCAAATTCGAAATATATCGCCACCATATCGATTACTGAACGCAAGATGTATGGTTTTAGGTTAGGCTATAGCTTTCCAGCGAGCGCAGCGAGCGAGAGACGCGTAAAGGTGTGTCACAAACCAACGGTTTGGCACATACGGACATTGAAATATTCGCACCAGCCCGAGGAGCTGGAAGTCTTTATCGAATTGCCTACTGACAAATGTTTACAGTTTATGAATAGTTTCACATAAATAGTACTATTTCCACATAGTAAAGTGCAATTTGATGTCAGAAATGGCTGACAAAATTAGGTAATAACACGAAATATATGCAAGGCAATATAATGTATATGTATAACTTGGAAATTGTGATCGTTGCTCGCTCGCTCCGCTCGCTCGTAATAATCTAGTCCAACCTCACAACCGATGCGACACGTTCGCAAATTCGAAATATGTCACCACCGTATCGAATACTGAACGCAAGATGTATGGTTTTAGGTTAGGCTATAGCTTTCGAGCGAGCGCAGCGAGCGAGGGACGCGTAAAGGTGTGTCACAAACCAACGGTTTGGCACATACGGACATTGAAATATTCGCACCAGCCCGAGGAGCCGGAAGTCGTTATCCTATGGCCTACTGACAACTGTTTACAGTTTATGAATAGCTTCACATAAATAGTACTATTTCCACATACTACAGTGCAATGTGATGTCCGAAATGGCTGACAAAATTAGGTAATAACACGAAACAAATGCAATGCAATATAAGGTATATGTATAGCTTGGAAATTATGATCGTTGCTCGCTCGCTCCGCTCGCTCGTATAAATCTAGTCCGACCTCACAACCGATGCGACACGTTCGCAAATTTGAAATAAGTCGCCACCATATCGAATAATGAACGCAAGATGGATTGGTTTTAGGTTGGGCAATAGTTTTCGAGCGAGCGCAGCGAGCGAGGGACGCGTAAAGGTGTGTCACAAACCAACGATTTGGCACATACGGACATTGAAATATTCGCACCAGCCCGAGGAGCCGGAAGTCGTTATCCTATGGCCTACTGACAAATGTTTACAGTTTATGAATAGCTTCACATAAATAGTACTATTTCCACATACTACAGTGCAATGTGATGTCCGAAATGGCTGACAAAATTAGGTAATAACACGAAACAAATGCAATGCAATATAAGGTATATGTATAGCTTGGAAATTGTCACCGTTGCTCGCTCGCTCCGCTCGCTCGTAAAAATCTAGTCCAACCTCACAACCGATGCGACACGTTCGCAAATTCGAAATATATCGCCACCATATCGATTACTGAACGCAAGATGTATGGTTTTAGGTTAGGCTATAACTTTCGAGCGAGCGCAGCGAGCGAGAGACTCGTAAAGGTGTGTCACAAACCAACGGTTTGGCAAATACGGACATTGAAATATTCGCACCAGCCCGAGGAGCCGGAAGTCTTTATCGAATTGCCTACTGACAAATGTTTACAGTTTATGAATAGTTTCACATAAATGGTACTATTTCCACATAGTAAAGTGCAATGTGATGTCAGAAATGGCTGACAAAATTAGGTAATAACACGAAACAAATGCAATGCAATATAAGGTATATGTTTAGCTTGGAAATTGTGATCGTTGCTCGCTCGCTCCGCTCGCTCGTAAAAATCTAGTCCGACCTCACAACCGATGCGACACGTTCGCAAATTTGAAATAAGTCGCCACCATATCGAATAATGAACGCAAGATGGATTGGTTTTAGGTTGGGCAATAGTTTTCGAGCGAGCGCAGCGAGCGAGGGACGCGTAAAGGTGTGTCACAAACCAACGGTTTGGCACATTCGGACATTGAAATATTCGCACCCGAGGAGCCGGAAGTCGTTATCCTATGGCCTACTGACAAATGTTTACAGTTTATGAATAGTTTCACATAAATAGTACTATTTCCACATAGTAAAGTGCAATGTGATGTCAGAAATGGCTGACAAAATTAGGTAATAACTCGAAACAAATGCAATGCAATATAAGGTATATGTATAGCTTGGAAATTGTGATCGTTGCTCGCTCGCTCCGCTCGCTCGTAAAAATCTAGTCCAACCGATGCGACACGTTCGCAAATTCGAAATATGTCACAACCATATCGAATACTGAACGCAAGATGGATTGGTTTTAGGTTAAGCTATAGCTTTCGAGCGAGCGTAGCGAGCGAGAGCCGTCTAATGGTGTGTCACATACCAACGGTTTGGCACATAGGGACATTGAAATATTCCCACCAGCCCGAGGAGCCGGAAGTCTTTATCGAATTGCCTACTGACAAATGTTTACAGTTTATGAATAGTTTCACATAAATAGTACTATTTCCACATAGTAAAGTGCAATGTGATGTCAGAAATGGCTGACAAAATTAGATAATAACACGAAACAAATGCAATGCAATATAAGGTATATGTATAGCTTGGAAATTGTGATCGTTGCTCGCTCGCTCCGCTCGCTCGTATAAATCTAGTCCGACCTCACAACCGATGCGACACGTTCGCAA